>NC_091344.1:5103498-5410998 GCF_038502225.1 Cherax quadricarinatus | reverse complement strand
AATACAATTTTATAAATTTTGATTTTCATCAAAAATTAAAGTATTTTTTTTATAGGGCTGAAGGAAATTTGAAATAGAATGTGAATGACAGAAGAAAATTAAAAAAAAAAAATACGTTTTCAGGGCTCTTTCTTTCTTCAAAAGTTTCCATGTTTAACACGAGAATGCCTTATTCGATCAGCCTGTGTGCACAGCCGATGTGCACAGCCTACGTGCACTGTAACAGAGGCCATTCTCAGATTTTGTTTGTGTTAAGGGGCCACGCATCCTCCGATCGACTTTCAACTCTTAACACTGGTGTGTCCTACTTTAAAGAGGGTTGGCGTTGTTAATGGAGTCTGTATGTGGGATTTTGACACTTTTAATATCAGAACTGAACGCCTGGTGCTGGGAACATCCAGAACTGAACGCCTGGTGCTGGGAACATCATAACTGAACGCCTGGTGCTGGGAACATGCTGAACGCCTGGTGCTGGGAACACATCTGATGCTGAGAACATCCAGAACTGAACGCCTGGTGCTGGGAGCATCCATAACTGAACGCCTGGTGCTGTGAAACATCCGGAACTGAACCCCTGGTGCTGGGAACATCCAGAACTGAACGCCTGGTGCTGGGAAACATCCAGAACTGAACGCCTGGTGCTGGGAACATCCAGAACTGAACGCCTGGTGCTCAGAACATCTAGAACTGAACGCCTGATGCTGAGAACATCCAGAACTGAACGCCTGATGCTGAGAACATCCAGAACTGAACGCCTGATGCTGAGAACATCCAGAAATGAACGCCTGATGCTGAGAACATCCAGAACAGAACACCTGATGCTGGGAACATCCAGAACTGAACGCCTGGTGCTGGAACATCCAGAACTGAACGCCTGGTGCTGGGAACATCCAGAACTGAACGCCTGGTGCTGGGAACATCCAGAACTGAACGCCTGATGCTGAGAACATCCAGAACTGAACGCCTGGTGCTGGGAGCATCCATAACTGAACGCCTGGTGCTGTGAAACATCCGGAACTGAACCCCTGGTGCTGGGAACATCCAGAACTGAACGCCTGGTGCTGGGAAACATCCAGAACTGAACGCCTGGTGCTGGGAACATCCAGAACTGAACGCCTGGTGCTCAGAACATCTAGAACTGAACGCCTGATGCTGAGAACATCCAGAACTGAACGCCTGATGCTGAGAACATCCAGAACTGAACGCCTGATGCTGAGAACATCCAGAACTGAACGCCTGATGCTGAGAACATCCAGAACAGAACACCTGATGCTGGGAACATCCAGAACTGAACGCCTGGTGCTGGAACATCCAGAACTGAACGCCTGGTGCTGAGAACATCCAGAACTGAACGCCTGGTGCTGAGAACATCCAGAACTGAACGCCTGGTGCTGAGAACATCCAGACCTGAACGCCTGGTGCTGGGAACATCCAGAACTGAACGCCTGGTGATGGGAACATCCAGAACTGAACGCCTGGTGATGGGAACATCCTGAACTGAACACCTGGTGCTGGGAACATCCAGAACTGAACGCCTGGTGCTGGGAACATCCAGAACTGAACGCCTGGTGCTGGGAACATCCAGAACTGAACACCCCGTACTCTGAATTCCCCAGTACTTTAAACTTCCCAGCGCGATGAAAAAAAAAATACAACCTGAAACAAAAATGACATCCGGGGGTTCGGAACGAAACTATGAGTTGTTAATTAAATACGAGAAGTGGAAGAGAACTGGGGATAAGGAAAAGACAGGAATGAGGTAGAGAACTGGAAATTAGGAAGAGAAGGAAATGAGGTAGAGACCTGGGAATTAGGAAGAGACAGAAATGAGGTAGAGAACTGGAAATTAGGAAGAAACAGGAATGAGGTAGAGAACTGAGAATTAGGAAGACATGAGGAAGACTACTGGGAACTGGGAGGGCACAGGAATGAGAACAACTTGGAATTAGGAAGAGGGACAGGATTCAAGAAGACAACTCGAAATTAGGAAGAGAACCAGGAATGAGAAATGGAAGAGAGAATAATGGAACAGAGATAATGAAGAGAACTAGGACCGAGGAAAAGTAGAAATTGTGAAGAGAACCAGGAATGAGTAACAGAATAAACAGTAAGAAAGAGATCAGGAGAGAAGAAAACTAGGAAGAAGAAAGAAAAGTAAACTTAAGAGAGAGAGAGAGAGAGAGAGAGATGGAAGCGTGGAAGAGAACTAGGTTTTAAAGGAACGCCTAGGAGTGAGAACTGGTAGTGAAGAGATGACGTGGTAGCTTGGAAGACGTAGACGTGATAGTGTGGAGAAGATTGAATTCAAGAGGAAGCGCTAAAGCTGTAGGAGTCACACTCCTCCGGAGACGAGAGGCATTAAGGTTTGATTGAAGAAAAACAATACCTCCGACATTATATACAATGACTTGCTGAATATTCTTTCCAACACTACTTAGTTGTTTCGTGCTCTCTTAGTATTCAAAACAATATCTTCAATATTGTTATCATATCATATCTTCGATATTATTTTTCCTTAAACACACCGTGGGTGAGCGTCTTGGTATGTTACCATCTTATTTATATTCAAGAAGGTCCCTGCATGACAATATGTTCCTGTCCCTTCCGGCAGCCTTGATAAATTCCTTAATAAATTTCATCCTGCTGTTTCAGTGAATTATTGCAAATAAATTTCATCTCAGCAGAGACGTATTGTTGGCTATAATTGACTAGCGGCTCGGGAAATTCTGAAATCTGAATAAGAGTGTATCCTGGGGAACAATTGTATATTTGGTTACAAACCGATATTTGTTGATTAACTGAGAGTTAATATTATACAATTTCCATTTAATATTCATCTTCCGTACTTAACTTGCGTATTAGGTGTTCATAACCTGTACCTGAATCGAATCAATGTTGTCACCATGTTGAAATCAGTTCTCCCGTTTAACTTTGTTGTAAGTACCTTCTGTCACTTCACACCTTATTCCGAAATCTTTCGCCTACACAGTAGGTTTCTTCAGTCGAATACAGAGGAGGCAGCAGAAACAGAAGAGTTATAAAGACTACATAATCAGTCCATCAGACTCAAAGACGTAGATTTGAGGTGGTCAGTCCCTCAGCCGGGAGAAGAGTTCTGCTCCATAGTCTTGAACAATGTGAAGCTGAGTCTTCAAGGGTATGTGCTATGAGAAGGGATTAACTGAGTTTACCTGGCAACATTAGAAGAAAGAAGGAATATGGGAGATATGATAACAATGCAGAAGATACCGAGAGGAACTGATAGGGTTGATGGGGACAGATTGTTCGAAAGGCGGGAAAAAGCAACACAAGAGCATAGCTTGACGTTGAAAACACAGATGAGTCACATGAATGTGAGGAAATATTTTTTTCAGCCTTAGAGCTGCCAGCCGGTCCCCCTCATTGTAGATTAATATAATATTAAATTCTTTCCACTTTCCGGCAGCTTTATTATACACAATGACTTGCTGAATATTCTTTCCAGCACTACACAGTTGTTTCGTGTTCTTAGTATTCAAAACGATTCATTGTCAAACATTGTTCCGTAATGCTTATTAGCATCTCCACCTCCACTCTAATGGGAGATACTCATTAGCCTTTGTTTTCCTCCCCTTTCCTCTACGTTTTTCTGAACTGTCATTGTTTCCTTAGAGAATACCTTCTTTAATAAATTATTCACTTAAATACACACCAATCATTTTCTAGTTCTTTATCCTCAAGGCTTTATCTGATCTTAACTACACATCTCAGTTTCCTCATCAGCTATCCTATCTTTCTGTCTACCATCAGCTACCCCATCTTTCTGTCTGCTACCAGTTACACCACCTTTCTGTCTCCCAGTTACCCCATCTTTGTCTTCCATCAGTTAGCTTGTTTCTTCCAATGAGTCTCCGTCTCTCTCGTTTACACCACACCCTTTTTTGCTCTCCCTCCCTTTCGCCTGTCTCTTATATCAAGTTACCTGTCTCTTGTCTCCCATAAGTTCGCCTATCTGTCTGTTTCACATCAATTAACCTATATTTTTGTTTCCCCTAGTTTGCCTGTGTCTTTGATCCCACCAGTAAGCCTAACCCGCAAGAGTGGGAAAGGCTGCTACATGAGTTTTTCAATAAAAATGGAGGAGAGGATGGCTGCAGAGAGCACGAAGTGTGAGATACAATCTGCAGCTGCAGAGCCTAGAAGATGAAGTGAAAATGCTGAAACAGAATATAGGGCCGAAGAATAGAAGAGGCATGGCATCGGGAACAGTATAAGCCATACACAAAAGCCCTATCAGATCACTGGGGGGCCTGGGACACGTCGAGGAGTGGAAGAGGCATTACACTTGGTACAAGAACAGTAGATAGAGGACTGAAGGAAAGAAAGGATTGAGATCTCTTCAGAGGCACTATCAGGCTAATGATGCATCCAGGAAATGTTAAGGAAAGAAGCGACGGAGAAGCTTAAATTTGACCCTGAGATGTGAAGGTAAATGCAATGGGAGGATGAAAGGGAGAGGTCAGTCTTTGTTCACGGGCTTCAGGAGGCCAAATGGACAACATTCGAAGAAAGACGACAGAGGGAGAATAAAGAGATTGAAACAGACAGGAGAGGATGACATGATGCAGCTGAGAAATTTTCAGAGAATAGAGGGATACTCAAATGGAAGAAATCGTCTAGTCAGATTGATTTTCAGGTCTGCAAAGGGGCAAAATGGGATCCTGCAGCAGAAAACATGACTAAGGGGCTCATCAAATTACCAGCGGGTATAACTCGACTGCAACAGAAAGTGAGAAGAATGGCAAAACAAAGAGAGAGGATTCAAAGATACAAGGGGCGGGAAACAGTCAAGGATAGTAACAAGCAGGGGAGCCCAGATTCAGGAGGATCAGCAAACAGAACAATCTAGACCCCAAAAACCCTACTACAACCAAATTAATGAACTCAAAACATCCCACATTCCACACCCTCAACCTCCACCATTCTATATCACAAATTCCACCTTCCCAGTAGCCTTCCCTAGTATCCTGCCAAGTCTCCCACTCCCCTAGTCCTCACAAACCCCCCAGAACACAGTAATGAAAAAAGAAGCTGAAGGTGTGGTACACTAATGTAGACAGAATAACAAATGTGAGGAGCAGCACGAAAGAATCACGGACGCATCCCATGACGTCATAGTGCTCACAAAATCAAAACTTATGGGACGATAACAGTTATTATATTTCCATCCAGATATCAGATCCTAAGAAAAGATAGAGGGAACAGAGGGGAAGGAGGAGCTGCACTGCACATCATAAACCAGAAAAGATTTGAGATGGAAGGAATGAACAGAAGGAAAGCAAGGGACTATGTAGCAGGAGCACTAATGACTGGGAGTCTCAAGATGATGATTGCAGTGATGTGCAACCCACCAAACTAGCAGAAGGCCAAGACAAGAGTATGATGAGATAAAGAGAATGGTGGGCACACTAGGTGAGGTGGTTAAAAGGGCTCATATGGGTAAGACAAAGTTACTAGTCGTGGGTGATTTCAGATGCTAGGAGATTGACTGGAAAAACCTGGAGCCAAATGGGGGACCAGAAATGAGAAGAGCTAAGATGATGGAAGTGGTACTGGAAAACCTCATACATCATCATGTTGGGGACACTACCAGAGAGAGAGAGAGAGAGAGAGAGAGAGAGAAGAGGATGAACCAGCAAAGCTGGACATCATATTCACCTTGAGCAGGTCAGATATTGAGGATATCACAAATGAAAGGCCCTTCGGAGCTAGTGATCATGTTGTTTTGAGCTTCAAATGCATTGTTTAGTTAAAAGTGGAGAATGAAGTATCACCAGCAAGATGGGAGAAGCCAAATTACAAAATAGTGGACTACACACGCACGAGGAATTTCCTGCTTGAGTTCGAAATAGAACTACTGGGTACAGCAGTAAATGAAATGATAGAATACATAACCACTAAATGCAAGGAGGCAGAGAAGTTCGTACCCAATGGCAACAGAAACAATGTGAAGACCAGAACTAACCCTTGGTTCACCCAAAAGGTGTAGAGAAACCAAAACTAAGTGCACTGTAGAATGGAAAATGTACAGAAGACAAAGGACCTAGGATATTAAGGAGATTAGCCTAAGAGCGAGAAACTAATATGCGTGGATAAGGAGGGAGGCCCAGCGGCATTACGAGAATGACATAGCTTCAGAAGCCAAATCTGAACCAAAGGTGTTGTCAGCCACATCATGAGGAAAACAACAGTCAGGGACCAGGTAATCAGGCTGAGGAAGGAGGGAGGGAAGATCACAAGAAACGCCCATGAAGTATGTGAAGATCTCAACACAAGATTTAATGAAGTATTTTCAGTGGAAACTGAAAAGACTTCAGCAAACCGGGATGGAATGGTACTCCAACAAGTGCTGGATACACTGCAAACAACCGAGGAGGAGGCGAAGAGGCTGCTAAGTGAGCTAGATACCTAAAGGCGTGGGACCAGACATCTCTCCGCGGGTCCTGAGAGAGTGAGCAGAGGCAGTGTGTGCGTGTCACTAACAAAAATCTTCAACACATCTATCGAAACAGGGCAACTACCTTAGCTGTGGAAGATAGCAAATGTAGTCCCAGTCTTTTAGAAAAGAGACACAGGTTGCCTTAAACTGCAGACCAGTGTCACAGACATGCATAGTATACAAAGTTGTGGAGAATCTTATCAGGAGAAGAGAACACCTAGAATGTGAAGGTGAGTCTTGTGTCACAAAGCTACTGAACCTTTACAACAAGTTGACAGAAATAAGGCAGGAGAAAGAGAGGTGGTTAGACTGCATTTTCATCAACTTAAAGAAGGCTTTCGACATGATTCTGCACAAGATTAGTGCAAAAGCTAGAGGAGCAGGCAGGAACAACAGGTAAGGCACTGCAGTGGATCAGAGAATACTTTACAGGAAGGAAATAACGAGTGATGCTACTAGACAAGGTGTCAGAAAGGGCGCCTATAACGAGCTAGGTACCACAAAGGTCAGTCCTAGGGCCGGTGCTGTTTTTGGTATATACGAATGACATGACGGAAGGGATAGATTCAGAGGTGTCCCTGTTTGTAGACGACGTGAATCTAATGCCGAGAATTCAGGTGAATTAGGATCAGGTAGGACTACAAATGGATCCCAACAGGCTGCAAACATGGTCCAACAACTGGTTCCTCGAGTTTAACCCCACCAGTTGCAAAGTCATGAAGATTGAGGAAGGTCAAAGACCGCAGACAGAGTACAGGGTAGGGGGGCCAAAGACTGTAAACCTCACTCAGTGAAAAGAATCTTGGGGCGAATATAATACCGAGCACATCTCAGGCACACATTATCCAAATAACTGCTGTAGCATATGGCCGCCTGGCAAACCTAAGAATAGCGTTGTAACTCCAAAGCAATACCAGTTATGAACGCACACGTGATCAAGCAGGTCAAGAATTTAGAGAAAGTGCAAAGGTTTGCAACAAGGCTAGTACCAGAGCTCAGGGGAATGTCGTACGAGGAAAGACTGAGGGAAATCGGACTGACGACACTGGAGGACAGAAGGGTCAGGGGAGACATGATAACGACATACAAGATACTGCGGGGAATAGACAAGGTGGACAGAGATAGAATGTTCCAGAGAGGGGACACAGAAACAAAGGGTCACAACTGGAAGCTGAAGACTCAGACGAGTCACAGGGACGTTAGGACGTATTTCTTCAGTGATAGAGTCGTCAGGAATTGGAATAGCCTAGCAAGTGAAGTAGTGGAGGCAGGAACCATACATAGTTTTAAGAAGAGGTATAACAAAGCTCAGGAAGCAGAGAGGGAGAGGACCTAGTAGCGACCAGTGAAGAGGCGGGGCCAGGAGCTGAGTCTCGACCCCTGCAACCACAATTAGGTGTGTACAATTAGGTGAGTACACACACACACACACACACACACCAATTAACGCCCTTGGTCACCTCTTCTAATTCCTAATCCTCTGTAATTACCTGTCTTCACGTCCCCTCCCGGGTACTCCTAAATCCTCTTCTAATACTCAACCGCTCTGTAACATTGAATTAAATATAAGATAATCGTGAGAATCAAAACAAAACTAATATAATGAAATCGGTTACTTCTTATTAGAAGGCCAAAAAAGATCACCTGCTTAATGTTAATGAAAAGTTTATTTCCAACATGTTTAATATTTTCCTCTATAAAAAGAATGTGGACCCAGATTCGATCATGAATGAGTCAAGATAAAAGGACTACTCTTCTTAAACTTGTTGCCCCTGTTTACTACGCGGCAAATAGGCTATTGATTGTTAGCCGACTGTTATGATTCGCTTTTTGGGTAAGGCTTCCCCATTTTTCCCCGAACAGTCTAAATTCTTAGTGGCATGCATTTAGCAAGATGCTAGAAATATTCCTAATAGATTCTGGTCTATGTTGACATAATAGCATCACGAACTTGCTTCGGACTTGTTGGATGTACCTTTATGCTGCAAATCTTCAGTTGAATCACATCCCAAAGGTTTACGCCAAAATCCGACCCTACTATCAGCATGCAACAGAAGAAATCGAGATTCATCAGACCTAGAGACGTTTTTACAGTATTCAGCTGTCCAGATTTGGGCTTCTATTGCCCCAGTAGTCTCAGTTTTCTGTTCATGGTTAACGGGATTAGAGCCCATTGTAGTCTGTTACTGTATGTCATCCATTTCAAGGTTCGACGTGTTTAACATTTACAGATGCTCTTCTGTACACCACTGCTGTAAGGTAAGGTCCCCTTCCGTTCACATTCAACCATACTAGCCATTCTCCTCTAACCTTTCATTCACAAGACTTTCTCGCCAAAAGAACTGCCACTCACTGAATGTTTTATGTTTTTCTCTACATTCTCTGCAAGCCCTAGAGACCAATGATTGAAAATCACAGACCAGTAGTATGAGATAGAAGCCTACTGTGTAGGCGAAACGTTTCGAAATAAAGATACCTAACTGTTGCATATGTGTCTTACCTAACAACCTGTCGGTATTTTATTCCATTTTAATGTTCATATGTATATATATATATATATGTATATATATGTAATATATATGTATATATATGTAATATATATGTATATATATATATGTTTATATATGTATATATATATATGTTTATATATGTATATATATGTAATATATATGTATATATATATGTAATATATATGTATATATATATGTATATATATGTAATATATATGTATATGTATATGTATATATAAATATATAATATATATGTATATATATATATATATGTAATATATATGTATATATATATGTAATATATATATATATATATATTTGTATATATGTATATAATATATATATATATATATATATATATATATATATATATATATATATATATATATAATATATATATATATAATATAAATATATATATATATATAGATATAGATAAATATATATATATATATATATATATATATATATATATATATATATATATATATATATATATATATATATATATATATATATATATGTATATATATATGTAATATATATATATATATATATTTGTATATATATATATATATGTATATATATATGTAATATATATATATATATATATATATATATATATATATATATATATATATATATATATATATATATATATATATATATATATATATATATATATATTATATTCACACACACGTGTGTGTGTGTGTGTGTGTGTGTGTGTGTGTGTGTGTGTGTGTGTGTGTGTAGTGCAACTGAGTGTGACGGTGAAACTGGATTATCATTTTTCTGCAGAAAGTGAAAAGCTGCACAAAATGAATATTGTCACCTTCAATATAATTTTTGCCTTTAAAGCTCGCGTTTTATATCACACTATTGTGTCTGGGTAAATGTCTGCTCCACTTCATTTAAGTGAAAAGCTGGGTAATGGTGATGACGTAGATCAACTTGTTTTTTCTTCATAAAGAGGGAAGGGTTCCAAACACTTCAGCATGAGAGGTCCTTCCACCAGAAATTTTCTAACCTTAGTTCATTTATTATTTAAATTAATTTAATGTTGTATTTTCTGTTTGTTTTGTGTTTTTTTCCTATCCCTTTCTCTTGTTTCTCTCTGTCTGTCTGTCTGTCTGTCTGTCTGTCTCTCTCTCTCTCTCTCTCTCTCTCTCTCTCTCTCTCTCTCTCTCTCTCTCTCTCTCTCTCTCTCTCTCTCTCTCTCTCTCTTTCTCTCTTTTTATTTCTTACCTCTGTTTGTAGGATTCTGTTAGTAGTGTTGTTATTAACTATTGGTAGAATATTCAACATAGGATTCGGTTGGTAAATATCAGGTTGAAGGCTTACTGGCAGGATTCCTTTTTTAGCATTCTGTTGGACAGGACGCTATTGAAAGAACACTACTGGTAGGATTGTTACCAGATGACTATTGGTAGAAGACCTCTGGTAGGTTTCTGTTGGAAGTTGAGTACTTGAAGGATTCGTTTATTTCGTATGAGATAAATCAAGTAAGCTGACATTATACGTCAGCGTGATCGCGGTGTTTCCCCTTCATGGTAGGAAAGAGAATTTTGTCTCTTTGTCACATCGCAGATATAATTGGTGTATATTCTTTCTCTAGTAAACTGAGGGACGATTTATATGAGCGAACACAGTAGAGAGTGACCATTTTCACTCCATGGCTGTGTCCTATTTCGTTCTCGATGAATAGAAAGTTCGCAAACCTCGAATACAACTACTAATGCATTCCAGGAAGTAAGGAATGGCTCCAAGTCTAGCATGAGACCAACTGCTAATGAAATGGTGACCAATAGAAAATTCGCTGTGCTGGAGAAATTAGAGTTGGTAGGTAGTGACATTGTTCTACACAGGACTCCACTTCCCCACTTCCTGTCCTATTCTATCCTACCTTCCCCAGGTTCATGTGTCCAGGAGTCCATCTGTGTCCCCTCGGATATTCTCCCTTCCCCACTTCCTGTCCTATTCTATCATACCTTCCCCAGGTTCATGTGTCCAGGAGTCCATCTGTGTCCCCTCAGATATTCTCCCTTCCCCACTTCCTGTCCTATTCTATCCTACCTTCCCCAGGTTCATGTGTCCAGGAGTCCATCTGTGTCCCCTCAGATATTCTCCCTTCCCCACTTCCTGTCCTATTCTATCCTACCTTCCCCAGGTTCATGTGTCCAGGAGTCCATCTGTGTCCCCTCAGATATTCTCCCTTCCCCACTTCCTGTCCTATACTATCCTACCTTCCCCAGGTTCATGTGTCCAGGAGTCCATCTGTGTCCCCTCAGATATTCTCCCTTCCCCACTTCCTGTCCTATTCTATCCTACCTTCCCCAGGTTCATGTGTCCAGGAGTCCATCTGTGTCCCCTCAGATATTCTCCCTTCCCCACTTCCTGTTCTATACTATCCTACCTTCCCCAGGTTCATGTGTCCAGGAGTCCATCTGTGTCCCCTCAGATATTCTCCCTTCCCCACTTCCTGTCCTATTCTATCCTACCTTCCCCAGGTTCATGTGTCCAGGAGTCCATCTGTGTCCCCTCAGATATTCTCCCTTCCCCACTTCCTATCCTATTCTATCCTACCTTCCCCAGGTTCATGTGTCCAGGAGTCCATCTGTGTCCCCTCAGATATTCTCCCTTCCCCACTTCCTGTCCTATTCTATCCTACCTTCCCCAGGTTCATGTGTCCAGGAGTCCATCTGTGTCCCCTCAGATATTCTCCCTTCCCCACTTCCTGTCCTATACTATCCTACCTTCCCCAGGTTCATGTGTCCAGGAGTCCATCTGTGTCCCCTCAGATATTCTCCCTTCCCCACTTCCTGTCCTATTCTATCCTACCTTCCCCAGGTTCATGTGTCCAGGAGTCCATCTGTGTCCCCTCAGATATTCTCCCTTCCCCACTTCCTGTCCTATACTATCCTACCTTCCCCAGGTTCATGTGTCCAGGAGTCCATCTGTGTCCCCTCAGATATTCTCCCTTCCCCACTTCCTGTCCTATTCTATCCTACCTTCCCCAGGTTCATGTGTCCAGGAGTCCATCTGTGTCCCCTTAGATATTCTCCCTTCCCCACTTCCTGTCCTATTCTATCCTACCTTCCCCAGGTTCATGTGTCCAGGAGTCCATCTGTGTCCCCTCAGATATTCTCCCTTCCCCACTTCCTGTCCTATTCTATCCTACCTTCCCCAGGTTCATGTGTCCAGGAGTCCATCTGTGTCCCCTTAGATATTCTCCCTTCCCCACTTCCTGTCCTATACTATCCTACCTTCCCCCGGTTCATGTGTCCAGGAGGCCATCTGTGTCACCTTAGATATTCTCCCTTCCCCACTTCCTGTCCTATTCTATCCTACCTTCCCCAGGTTCATGTGTCCAGGAGTCCATCTGTGTCCCCTCAGATATTCTCCCTTCCCCACTTCCTGTCCTATTCTATCCTACCTTCCCCAGGTTCATGTGTCCAGGAGTCCATCTGTGTCCCCTCAGATATTCTCCCTTCCCCACTTCCTGTCCTATTCTATCCTACCTTCCCCAGGTTCATGTGTCCAGGAGTCCATCTGTGTCCCCTCAGATATTCTCCCTTCCCCACTTCCTGTCCTATTCTATCCTACCTTCCCCAGGTTCATGTGTCCAGGAGTCCATCTGTGTCCCCTCAGATATTCTCCCTTCCCCACTTCCTGTCCTATTCTATCCTACCTTCCCCAGGTTCATGTGTCCAGGAGTCCATCTGTGTCCCCTCAGATCTTCTCCCTTCCCCACCTCCTGTCCTATTCTATCCTACCTTCCCATGTCCCCTCAGATATTCTCCCCTCCCCACTTCCTGTCCTATTCTATCCTACCTTCCCCAGGTTCATGAGTCCAGGAATCTATCCGTGGGCCCCCGGATGTCTTCCCTTCCTCTGAAACCCTGGAAACTCTTTTCGTATTTTTGATGCCTAACCCAGTCCCACCCCCAAGATCAGCAGTCCCAACCCAGGTCCGTGGTTCCAAGTGTTCATCCATACACCCTTCACCACTTCCCCGATGTCAGCAAGTCCCACCTCAGGTCCGTGGTTCCAGGTTCACACCTTTCACCACCTCCCAGAGGTCAGCAAGTCCCACCCCAGGTCCGTAGTTCCAAGTGTTCATCCATACACCCTTCACCACTTCGCTGAGGTCAGCAGTTTTAGCCAGCCTTGAAGCACTGTCCATATATGATATTACTACACAAGTGTATTAATGTCAGTATACAGAGGAAGACGTTATTACAGAGGAGGACACGCAGATAATCTGCGCTCTGTAATGACATCCACCTGGACAGACTCGAACGTCGACTACCTGAGACTAGAGAGATCTCTATCACAGTTCGTCCACCAAGAACTGGCCACTAGTGAAAATTTGGAACATATATTTATATTTAATATTGTACCTATGTCAATTATTACATTATTTAATTATTTATTCGAATCATTGTATTTGTTAGCGTTTTTATGTGCGTAAATTAGTGTGGGTGTGTGAACCTTTGTGTTCCCTGCACGATAACTGTAATTAATTGTTATTAGTTATCGTTTTTTTTCTTGTTGTTGATCTTTTTTGGCATGGTACACTAAGGTTCTCAAGCACACACTCTTCTATTCACTAAATTCTGGATTTCCACATACAAATCCTACACACACATCACACATACAGAAGCACGAATAAAGCAACACACAAACAAACACAATCATCGGTATCTAACATACACGTATATTTATTCAACAATGCATATTATCCTCTCCTTTCGGTATTACTAATATATAAACAAATACACACGCACCTACACCTCACACTTCTTCCTCTACGCTACACACACACACACACACACACACACACACACACACACACACACACACACACACACACACACACACACACACACACACACACACACACACACACACACACACACACACACACACACACGGGTCACCACCTGGAAAGATTGGTGTCAGGACGTAGTTCCTGCTGATTATATTATCATCGTCATTATTAAACTTTTAAGTTTCCTTGTTACTAGTTAATGGTCCAAAACTTACTGAAAAGTATTCCTACGAGTCAGTCTCGTATGTGCGGGTTATTTATGTATGTATTAATGTATAGTTTTTAAATCTATACATGTATTTATGAATATTTGAGCATCTCTATACATATGAATATCCTATAATCATGGCTATCATCACCAAGAACAACATTCATGTTCACTATGATGAATGAACACATACAAGAACAAAATTCATGTTCACTATGATGAATGAACACATACAAGAACAACATTCATGTTCACTGTGATGAATGAACACATATAAGAACAACATTCATGTTCACTATGATGAATGAACACATACAAGAACAACATTCATGTTCACTATGATGAATGAACACATACAAGAACAACATTCATGTTCACTATGATGAATGAACACATACAAGAACAAAATTCATGTTCACTATGATGAATGAACACATACAAGAACAACATTCATGTTCACTATGATGAATGATCACATACAAGAACAACATTCATGTTCACTATGATGAATGAACACATACAAGAACAACATTCATGTTCACTATGATGAATGAACACATACAAGAACAACATTCATGTTCACTATGATGAATGAACACATACAAGAACAACATTCATGTTCACTATGATGAATGAACACATACAAGAACAAAATTCATGTTCACTATGATGAATGAACACATACAAGAACAACATTCATGTTCACTATGATGAATGAACACATACAAGAACAACATTCATGTTCACTATGATGAATGATCACATACAAGAACAACATTCATGTTCACTATGATGAATGAACACATACAAGAACAACATTCATGTTCACTATGATGAATGATCACATACAAGAACAACATTCATGTTCACTATGATGAATGATCACATACAAGAAAAACATTCATGTTCACTATGATGAATGAACACATACAAGAACAACATTCATGTTCACTATGATGAATGATCACATACAAGAACAACATTCATGTTCACTATGATGAATGAACACATACAAGAACAACATTCATGTTCACTATGATGAATGAACACATACAAGAACAACATTCATGTTCACTATGATGAATGAACACATACAAGAACAACATTCATGTTGAACATTAAAGTGGTATAAAATACCGACAGGTTGGTAGGTAACTGTTGCCTATGTGTCTTACCTACCAACATTCATGTTCACTATGATGAATGAACGCAACCAAGAACAATACTGATATTCATCTTTACATGAACAACACCGACGTGAACAACACTGACATGAACAATACCGACATGAATAACACTGTAAAGAACAACACTGACATGAAAACACTGACATGAACAACACTGACATGAACAACACTGACATGAACAATACTGACATGAACAACACTGACATGAACAACACTGACATGAACAACAACAACATGAACAACACCAACATGAACAGCACTGACATGAACAACACTGACATGAACAACACTGACATGAACAACACTGACATGAACAACAACAACATGAACAACAACAACATGAACAACAACAACATGAACAACACCAACATGAACAACACTGGTACATGAACAACACTGGAACATAAAACATAATTCTGCTGAGTGAAGATAAACAAGTACTCAGACAATATGGTAAAGTTGTCATCTAATTACATTACAAAATTATTTTTTCAGTGGTTGATTCATAGCTCCTGGACCAGCTTCGCAACTTTACTTCACCGATTTTGTCGATTTCTATTTTACAGGGACTGATCATATCCATTCTTGAAGCTGTGTATATTGTTTACCTCCACCACCACCACCACTTGACCTAGTACAGTCCACTTACCACACTAAGACTGGAAAAGTAATTATATATTCTGGTACACAGGTGATATCACAATATGCAAAACAACCACTGTGAAAAATCGCCTGAGAAATCACGAATGTGCTGGAAGTTCACTATTTGCTCACAATGGTTATTTTGCATATTCTGGTGTGTTAATAGTATTGTAACATAACAAAACATAACTATAACATAACTATAACAGAAGAAAAAGAAGAGAAGAAACATGGTGGACTGGTTGTGATCATCGGGAGATAAAGCAGGTTTGTTCACCAGGAAGAAACTTGGTGGACTGGTTGTGATCATCGGGAGATAAAGCAGGTTTGTTCACCAGGAAGAAACTTGGTGGACTGGTTGTGATCATCGGGAGATAAAGCAGGTTTGTTCACCAGGAAGAAACTTGGTGGACTGGTTGTGATCATCGGGAGATAAAGCAGGTTTGTTCACCAGGAAGAAACTTGGTGGACTGGTTGTGATCATCGGGAGATAAAGCAGGTTTGTTCACAAGGTCAAGTCTACCTGGAATTGTTTTGACTTATAATTCGTTGTGCTTTATTGTGTTTATAGTTTCATTCAGGTGAATCACAACTGTTTTGACTTAACACAGTTAATTCAAAACTGTTGTGATTCACCCCACTATTTCCTCTTTGATACACACTACTTCCTCTTTGATACACACTATTTCCTCTTTGATACACACTATTTCCTCTTTGATACACACTATTTCCTCTTTGATACACACTATTTCCTCTTTGATACACACTATTTCCTCTTTGATACACACTATTTCCTCTTTGATACACACTATTTCTTCTTTGATACACACTATTTCTTCTTTGATACACACTATTTCCAGAAAGTCATCTCAGTGTGTGTATAACCTTGACAAGACGGGACTCTTCGCCAGGTGACAACACTAGCTTCTTTCTTTGGTTATTAATGATAAATTGTAAACACAGAAAAATGCATGCGAACTTTTATATATTTTATTTATTATAAAATTTAAGCTACTTAAAATATAAAACATACACGAAAATAAGCCCCCCCCAAGAAAAAAAAAGAAGGCTGTGTTGAGAGTGACTGGATGTGAGTACCATAATTACCCCGACACTGCTGCCACAGTCTGGCCACAACGCTTCTGATTTATGTTATAAATGACTTCAATTATAAAGAAGTGAGTTTCATACATCTCCTGATCTACAATGTTTATACTGCTTACCATGTAATATATTTTATCTGAATATTGCAGCTCTCTTCAGAATAAATAGCAATATATTATATATATATATATATATATATATATATATACATATATATATATATATATATATATATATATATATATATATATATATATATATATATATATATATGCAATAAGATCACAGTAAACAGGTGATATCAGAATATGCAAAACAACCACTGTGAAAGAATAGTGAGATGTTGCTTTGTTGTGTGATGTGTTGGTGAGGTGTAGTCTTGAACCTTTGTATGCCTTCCTTTGATGTTTTGTTTTTATAGTTCCCTGGTAATGTGAGAAATCACGAAATCGCTTGGAATTTCACTATTCTCTCAGTGGTTGTTTTACACACATATATATATATATATATTTATATATATATATATTTATATATATATATATATATATTTATATATATATATATATATATATATATATGTATATATATAGGAAATGGTTACCGAGAAAAGTTTGTACTTAAATATTCCTACCGCAAGGTCTACTGAGGTTAGGAACTTAACACTCACTGCTGAAACACATTTCCAAGATATATAACTTGCTTCAGCTGAAAAAAAAACAGTCTCTCTGCTTGACGCTGACCTGCAGGGAAGTATGACAAATGGTCTTTGCTACCTTCTTACCGCCATTACTCTCGACACTGATCTACTTACTTCGGACCTTTATTATATCACATTGCAGAACAAACTACACCGTTTTATCTCTAACGACCCTTGGCACAAATTCTCCCTCATGGACACTCTTACTAATCTTTCTAATGTCCAACTTTCCCAACATCAGCTTGAATGTCTTGGTTTTTGTCTTTCTTGTGTCTCTTTATCAGGTCCTCGTACGGCCACTGACCTGATTGGTTCCTTTGACCTCTTTCGCCATCTCATTCTCAAAATATCCCTGACGCGTCTACCTTTAATGGTGTTCATATATTTGCCCTTAACTTTTTTTTTAGGAATCCCCACCTTCCTCATCGCATGCCCTGACTTCTCATTAATCTGCTATCGACATTCTTATCTTTATATATGTATCAGTCACCCACCTCACCTACAGTTCTCACTCAGCCTAAATATTCCTCAAGCGAGAGATTGTCTACGTAAAGTTTCCTTCCTCCCTCTGTATCCTTGTGTTACAAAGCATTTTGTAATTCTTATACCCAAAGTGCGATTAACTAGGAAAAAAAAAAGAAATTTGAAAGGGAAAGTGACACGTGGATACAATGTTTACTTTAAAGAAAGTGGTCAACAAAAGTCGCAGTACCGAGGCTGGAATAATTCAGTTAATCCAAAAATTAGAGAAAGAAATGTATATTACGTCTCTTTCTGTACAGATGAATGAAGTATCCTCTTCTAAGCAGAAGTTAGTAGTGAAACTTGTATCAAGAAAAGTATCCGTCTCTTGTATGTATTGATTTAAAAAGGCATATGACAGGGTGTTGAGGGAGGCAGTGTTGCTAGTATTGTTAATGTTGTGTAACACCAGAAAGATATCAACAACCATAACTCTATACACAGTAACACCAGACATGTTGGTTTAGAAAGACACAGTGTAACAGAGTGTAACAGAGGATATACATATTATGCATAAATATACATACTATTATGCAGAAAATCCCACAGTAAAAAATAACTATGAAACATAAATAGTAGAATCCAATTTGCAATGATTGGCCTCTCCATGGTAGTCTGGCTAGACGAGTACTTCTTGTCTGGCTGGTCTATGTTTCGAGCGAGTCCAGGAAGTTGTAATTATAGGGCACAAATTTGTGTGTCCTCCCCTATAATAATACCTTTCTGTATATACTGATATTAAACACTTGTGTTGTAATATCGTATATGGACAGTGCTCCTTGGATTGGCTGCTCTTGAAAAGTTAAGTTCCTCTCTTGAGGAAATGCTGTGTTTGGGGTTCACAGCTCTCAACGTCCCCCTCTTGAAACATCAATTATTCACAACTAGTTTCGGAGTTTACTTCACTTTATCATCAGACACTGTACAAAATTATTGTTTTTGTGATACTGGAAGAAAGCGGAGCTCGCCTGTCTGTATTTCATATCTTCCCTTGTAAAGAAGGTCACTATCTTGACGATGGCTTTTCCATTCCTGTATTTCTTTTTGTGATAAACAATTGTCTAATTTATTAGACCAGGACATTATGATAGTTAAATATTCGCTTTTCTCCTGCATGATATTATGGGAGTCGGTAGAATGCTTTTATAATAGTTTTTTTTGCATGACTTTTTGCAAATCTTCTTGGATGTAGTAGTCAGGATGCACAGCTTTTCTGACCTGTTGGTTTATAGTGGAAACTTCTTGCTCTAAGCGGCTTGGGAAGCAAATCCCTGAATATCTTAGAAGAAGACTATACACCGTTCTTTTCTTAACTTAGAGTGATTGCTGAAATAATTAACACAAGTTGATGTGTTTGAAGGCTTTCTGTAAACAGTGAGCTGGTTCTTATTTTCTTATTAGAGCTCCTTGTCTTTCCGGGTGGTATTCGTTGTCCTTCTGGTTAATGTTCTTCCTCAAGAATGTATTTCTTGTGCTTCTTTGCTTGTTCTTTCTTTGTTACCATTTTCCGATGTATGTTTCTTCTATAACTTAGCTTCTCTTTCAGTTTCCTCCTTTATTTGCGTGTCCGAGGTGCTTATTTTCTTCTTGTTTGCTGCCTTCTCCAGTGTATGTTTTTTTTGTGTGTTTGCTGCCTTCTTCAATAAATAATCCCTTGCTTGTTCTTTCTTTCCTTGTTTTTTTTCGGTGTATGTTCTATTTCGGTACCATCGTTCCTCTATTAGTTTTTCTTCTCTACGAGTTTTAAGTGATTGTGATTATTAATTTCCATTGAGACAGTAAACATATTTGTGCAAAGTATCGTTATCATTCAGATACATATTACTCTTTCTGTTTTATCAAATCCATTAACTAGTGAACAGAAGTGATTTTTTTTGTAACTTTCAGGTGTTTGTTTACAACAAACACAGTTTTGTAAGAAGAGACAAGCAGAGACAAGCAGAGACAAGCAGCTCTTGTACATGTAACGTTGTAAGTGTTTTGATTTCGCGTTTCATTTTAATTTTTTGTGATTAACTTGAGCAATAATATCAGATTCAGAAAACAGATATCAACATATTCATATTAATCTGAAATGCATGAATATATTTCATAACATATCAAATATCAAATATATTCAGTCAGTATTATATTTGATATTTGTATTAATTTTGTTTCATAATTATTTTTAATATTACTTTTATTATCTTAATAGGGTAAACTTAATTTCCTCTTCTTATTGTATTATATTTCGCATATGTTTTATAAGGGTTTATGATCATTTCTTAATTGCACTTACAACTTCCTACTGGAGCTGACTAACTCCTCAAGTGCTCTGTTTGTATAGAAATATTTTCTGCATTCATTTTCTCAGTGATTCTTTTGCAGCTTAATCATTAGCGTTGGCACGATTTTCGATGTTGCATTATAAATCATTATAAAAGATCACATATTTTCCACCTAAACTACTTTATACATTAGAAGATATTCATTAATGGAAGTTCATCTGATACATTAACAAGGAGACGTGTCGGCCAGGCTGTAAGATGCTCTGCTAAAATTGTTTTTCTCATTAAATCTGATCTCCAAAATTAATATTTTTTTCGGAGAGTTTTTGTTTTACGTCAGTGATTTTTCTGTCATTAAAAAGACTTATCTCATTATGAAGGTCTTTTAAATACTGTAACATGTATTAATTAAAAGGGTACATAATAATGCTTTTGAATCTGTTGAAGATATTGCAACCACAGTGACTAACCTAGTTTGGAAGCAGTTCTTAATACTAAGGTATATGTTGAACGTATAACGTATAACCACGAAAAAACTTTGGTTTTCGGAACTTTTCAAATTTCAGAATTTCAGATAGAGAGATGTGGACCTGTATAATGATTATAATCTGTATATGTTGGCCCTCGAACGCAGGCGAGAAGGATACATGATAATATATACTTGGAAGATCCTGGAGGGATTGGTACCAAACCTGCACAGGAAAATCACTCCCTATGAAAGCAAAAGACTCAGCAAGAGATGCAACATTCCCCCGAAGAATACCTCTGATACTACAATAACTATTGAGTCATAGTGACTTCAGTAGTGCTGGAAGGAATCCTATAAAACTGTCATAGCTACTGAACCATAGTGACTTGAGCCTTGTTTGGAAGAAACATGGAGACTGTTATAGCTACTGAATCATTGTACAAAAGTTACGTCTGCAAAAAAGGTTGTAGCATTTCACTGCATTTTATCGCTTGTAAACAGACAACAATAGCTAAAATAATTAGTTTCATTTCTCTACACAAGTCTAACTTTGGTACCAGCCTGTGCTAGTGAAACAGATCAAAGCCATACACAGTGTTAGACAGAATTGTAAAATATATTTATGAAGAACATTATTTAACAATAGTTAAAAAACAAAAGAAATATTTTATGAAAAGAACGAGATTTATGGTATTATGGTTTCAAACGTAGAGCAAGAAATCACAGTACTGAAATATTTTTGGTGGGCAGATCGAGACTATCATGATTGTTAAGCTTATTACTTGAGTTACTGATTTTTGGTGTGTATTGTGGATAGGTTTGTTTGAATAAATATTTTAAATTTGAGAAAAGTATAGAAAAGAAAAAGAGATTTTTGGGAGATGTTAAGTGAATGTGATGAGAATGTTGAGTGATGCAAGAGACGTGAATGTCAGTGTGGGAGACACTGTTGAGTAAGACGCAGTGGAAAAGCTTGAAGTGTGTGGTGTATAAAGCAGAGTAGAATTTTTAGCTTACGTCAGGATACAGCCAGAATGGCAAAATACAAGAACGGTAAAGACATACACAAAATCCGAACAGCAAAACGCAAGAATTGTATATTGGAGAACACTTCAGTACAGTTCAGGATAAAATTGACCTTTACCACACCATTTACCACAGACCATTTACAACCAAGAACACCACACTGACTCACTGATTTACAATAAGTACACTAAAAAACAAGTACAGTAACATGTAAGAATAACACAGTAACATAAGACAGTACAGTAACGCATTAACCAGTACAGAGACACATAAAATAGTATAGTAACAGATAATATAGTAACATATAAACAACATACAAACACATCAAACAGTATAGTAACACATAAAGCAATTAAAGTAACACATAAAACAGTATAGTGATACATAAAACAACATAGTAAAGCATAAAAGGGCATAATAACACATGCAACATATATAACGTAAAGCAGTGCAACAATACGGAAGAACAATATAATACAAGAGAAGTAAGTCAAGATAACAATGTTGCAACATACAAGACCAGTACAGTACAGTAACACAGAAGACCAGTACAGTACAGTAACACAGAAGACCAGTACAGTACAGTAACACAGAAGACCAGTACAGTACAGTAACACAGAAGACCAGTACAGTACAGTAACACAGAAGACCAGTACAGTACAGTAACACAGATGACCAGTACAGTACAGTAACACAGAAGACCAGTACAGTACAGTAACACAGAAGACTGGTGCAGTACAATAACAATACAGTACAACAAGGTCAGCCTCAACAACAACCTTCCCCAAGTTCATGTATCAAGGAATCCATCCGTTCGCTCCCGGATGTTTCCCCATCCCCACTTACCTAAGGTCGGCGGTGCCTTCCCCGGATCAGTGTCTCCAAGAGTCCACTTGTGTCATTTCATGTGGACTCCCTTCCCCACATCCCCAGAGTCAGCGGTTGCCACCCCCAGAGACTTTGCTGGGTGGAAACTTGGTCTTGTCTAGCTGGTCTACGGTAGAGACTGTCCAGGTGGGTGGAATTACTGGAGGGGACACACAGAAAACTGCGTCCAGTAATTACACCCACCAAGACAGCCGCGACCGCAGGTCAGCTAGACGCCACCAAGCTGCAAAATGACATGAAATGACACAAGTGGACCCAGGAGAGGCTAATTAAGGAAAATTTTAAAATTCCTTATATGTTACACTATGAATTTATACTAAGTACAAGTTTCTTTTTTTTACTTATTTAACAGTTTAAAAGTATTTTGGAGCGTTTTATTTTATGTAGATGAATGTCCAAATGTTGAAGAATTTTTCCACCTTCATCAAAAGTGTATTGAACATTACATTGTCGTATTTTGCATGTGATACTCAAAGGATAACAAACGCAAAAGCATACACATATATAAATATTTTCACGTACATTTATAAGTTCGTTTACAGTATTTTGACGACATTTTTCGTGAAACATGTAATTATATAAAATTGGGACTTGTGTACATATTATTATGTATGAATGAATGTAATACTTACGTGTTATTATGAATAGGTTTAATGTGTACTTGTTATTGTGTGTTGATAAGTGTTACGTGTACATGTTATTGTGAATGGATGAGTTTCATGTGTTCGTATTATTGTGTATGGTTGAGTGTGTGTGTACTTTGTGTACTTGCGTGTTTACTTGTGGACATTTCAGTGACTTGCATATATATAAAAAGACGAACTCCACAAAAAAGGAAACTGATGACATTTTTGTAGCAGATTTCTTGGTGGGAAGACAGAGTCACATACGGACACAAATATAAACAATAATTGTAAACAAAACAAAAATAATGAACAGCTTTTGTCCCAGTGTTTGTTTCTGGTACAGTTTACAACTGCTGGACACAGTCTTATATACAACTGCAAAATATTGTTTAAGTGGGAGACACTGTTGTGGAAGATGTAGGAAAGTACAGGATTCAATAAAGAACTTATCCACACACACACACACACACACACACACACACACACACACACACACACACACACACACACACACACACACACACACACACACACACACACACACACATATATATATATATATATATATATATATATATATATATATATATATATATATATATATATATATATATATATATATATATATATATATATATATATATATATATTATATATATATGTATATATATACATAATGTGTGTGTGTGTGTGTGTGTGTGTGTGTGTGTGTGTGTGTGTGTGTGCGCGCGCTTGTGATTGCATTCATATTAGTGTAAGAGGTTGATGAGTGTTTTTTATACATGTTTGTGTGTGCGTGCAGTTGCGTTGTTTTGTGCGTGTATGAATGATGGTGACCACGCAGGCTGCCGTTGCACAAATGTGCAAATGAGAGTGAAAATAAGAGTGTGTGTAAGTTTTTTTAGGTACAGATATACATAAATAGTTACACAAATGATCATGCAAAGTAACATATGCGTAAATTACCCAGGATAACCTAAAAAGTCAGACAAAGTGATATATTTCCATTGTGCGCGGCGCTTGTAACTCACTGCGCGTCTTGCGAATATATAGCATAAATAACCAAATGAAAATAAAAAGTTAAACACTTATTACAGTTCTCGTGGAGGTGGACAAACACACTAACAAACGAGCACTCATAAACACACACAAAAACATTCACAAACACACTTGAACTGCTAATTAAGTAAAAAATCTTATATTTAATGTAGAAAAATTGTATAATATAAATAGAACTCCCAAATTTTCACTGAGTGACCAGGCCTTGGTGGTCGAACTGGACGGTAGCTTGGCTGCGTCTGGCTGATCTACGGTCTAGACTGTCTTGGTGGGTGTATTTACAGGACGCAGTTTCTGTGTGTCCCCTCCTGTAATTCCACCCACCTGGACAGTCTCTACCGTAGACCAGCTAAACAAGGCCTCGTTCTCATCTGGCTAGATCACGGAGGGATACATAACCTGGGGAAGGCTGAGGCTGGAAGATATCCTAAGGGAAGTGAGGAAGGGGAGACATCCGGGGGCCCACGGATGGATTCCTGGACACATGGACCTGGGAAAGGCAAGGATACCTTGGGGAAGTGGGGAAGGGGGAATATCTGAGGCGGACTCCTGGGAAAGAAGGAGATACTGGTTGCTAAGGCAGACCCTGGGAAAGTGGGGAAGGGAGAACATCTGAGGGGACACGGATGGACTCCTGGACACATGGACCTGGGAAAGGCGAGAGCACCTTGGGGAAGTGGGGAAGGGGGGGGGAATATCTGAGGCGGACTCCTGGGAAAGAAGGAGATACTGGTTGCTAAGGCAGACCCTGGGAAAGTGGGGAAGGGAGAACATCTGAGGGGACACGGATGGACTCCTGGACACATGGACCTGGGAAAGGCGAGAGCACCTTGGGGAAGTGGGGAAGGGGGGGGGAATATCTGAGGCGGACTCCTGGGAAAGAAGGAGATACTGGTTGCTAAGGCAGACCCTGGGAAAGTGGGGAAGGGAGAACATCTGAGGGGACACGGATGGACTCCTGGACACATGGACCTGGGAAAGGCGAGAGCACCTTGGGGAAGTGGGGAAGAGGGGAAGGGGAATATCTGAGGCGGACTCCTGGGAAAGAAGGAGATACTGGTTGCTAAGGCAGACCCTGGGAAAGTGGGGAAGGGAGAACATCTGAGGGGACACGGATGGACTCCTGGACACATGGACCTGGGAAAGGCGAGAGCACCTTGGGGAAGTGGGGAAGGGGGGGGGGAATATCTGAGGCGGACTCCTGGGAAAGAAGGAGATACTGGTTGCTAAGGCAGACCCTGGGAAAGTGGGGAAGGGAGAACATCTGAGGGGACACGGATGGACTCCTGGACACATGGACCTGGGAAAGGCGAGAGCACCTTGGGGAAGTGGGGAAGGGGGGGGGGAATATCTGAGGCGGACTCCTGGGAAAGAAGGAGATACTGGTTGCTAAGGCAGACCCTGGGAAAGTGGGGAAGGGAGAACATCTGAGGGGACACGGATGGACTCCTGGACACATGGACCTGGGAAAGGCGAGAGCACCTTGGGGAAGTGGGGAAGGGGGGGGGGAATATCTGAGGCGGACTCCTGGGAAAGAAGGAGATACTGGTTGCTAAGGCAGACCCTGGGAAAGTGGGGAAGGGAGAACATCTGAGGGGACACGGATGGACTCCTGGACACATGGACCTGGGAAAGGCGAGAGCACCTTGGGGAAGTGGGGAAGGGGGAGGGGGGAATATCTGAGGCGGACTCCTGGGAAAGAAGGAGATACTGGTTGCTAAGGCAGACCCTGGGAAAGTGGGGAAGGGAGAACATCTGAGGGGACACGGATGGACTCCTGGACACATGGACCTGGGAAAGGCGAGAGCACCTTGGGGAAGTGGGGAAGGGAGGGGGGAATATCTGAGGCGGACTCCTGGGAAAGAAGGAGATACTGGTTGCTAAGGCAGACCCTGGGAAAGTGGGGAAGGGAGAACATCTGAGGGGACACGGATGGACTCCTGGACACATGGACCTGGGAAAGGCGAGAGCACCTTGGGGAAGTGGGGAAGGGGGGGGGGGAATATCTGAGGCGGACTCCTGGGAAAGAAGGAGATACTGGTTGCTAAGGCAGACCCTGGGAAAGTGGGGAAGGGAGAACATCTGAGGGGACACGGATGGACTCCTGGACACATGGACCTGGGAAAGGCGAGAGCACCTTGGGGAAGTGGGGAAGGGAAGGGGGGGGAATATCTGAGGCGGACTCCTGGGAAAGAAGGAGATACTGGTTGCTAAGGCAGACCCTGGGAAAGTGGGGAAGGGAGAACATCTGAGGGGACACGGATGGACTCCTGGACACATGGACCTGGGAAAGGCGAGAGCACCTTGGGGAAGTGGGGAAGGGGGGGGGAATATCTGAGGCGGACTCCTGGGAAAGAAGGAGATACTGGTTGCTAAGGCAGACCCTGGGAAAGTGGGGAAGGGAGAACATCTGAGGGGACACGGATGGACTCCTGGACACATGGACCTGGGAAAGGCGAGAGCACCTTGGGGAAGTGGGGAAGGGGGAGGGGGAATATCTGAGGCGGACTCCTGGGAAAGAAGGAGATACTGGTTGCTAAGGCAGACCCTGGGAAAGTGGGGAAGGGAGAACATCTGAGGGGACACGGATGGACTCCTGGACACATGGACCTGGGAAAGGCGAGAGCACCTTGGGGAAGTGGGGACGGGGGAGGGGGGAATATCTGAGGCGGACTCCTGGGAAAGAAGGAGATACTGGTTGCTAAGGCAGACCCTGGGAAAGTGGGGAAGGGAGAACATCTGAGGGGACACGGATGGACTCCTGGACACATGGACCTGGGAAAGGCGAGAGCACCTTGGGGAAGTGGGGAAGGGAAGGTGGGGGGAATATCTGAGGCGGACCCCTGGGAAAGAAGGAGATACTGGTTGCTAAGGCAGACCCTGGGAAAGTGGGGAAGGGAGAACATCTGAGGGGACACGGATAGACTCCTGGACACATGGACCTGGGAAAGGCGAGAGCACCTTGGGGAAGTGGGGAAGGGGATCTGAGTCGGGGGGGGAATATCTGAGGCGGACTCCTGGGAAAGAAGGAGATACTGGTTGCTAAGGCAGACCCTGGGAAAGTGGGGAAGGGAGAACATCTGAGGGGACACGGATGGACTCCTGGACACATGGACCTGGGAAAGGCGAGAGCACCTTGGGGAAGTGGGGAAGGGAAGGGGGGGAATATCTGAGGCGGACTCCTGGGAAAGAAGGAGATACTGGTTGCTAAGGCAGACCCTGGGAAAGTGGGGAAGGGAGAACATCTGAGGGGACACGGATGGACTCCTGGACACATGGACCTGGGAAAGGCGAGAGCACCTTGGGGAAGTGGGGAAGGGAAGGGGGGGAATATCTGAGGCGGACTCCTGGGAAAGAAGGAGATACTGGTTGCTAAGGCAGACCCTGGGAAAGTGGGGAAGGGAGAACATCTGAGGGGACACGGATGGACTCCTGGACACATGGACCTGGGAAAGGCGAGAGCACCTTGGGGAAGTGGGGAAGGGGGGGGGGAATATCTGAGGCGGACTCCTGGGAAAGAAGGAGATACTGGTTGCTAAGGCAGACCCTGGGAAAGTGGGGAAGGGAGAACATCTGAGGGGACACGGATGGACTCCTGGACACATGGACCTGGGAAAGGCGAGAGCACCTTGGGGAAGTGGGGAAGGGAAGGGGGGGAATATCTGAGGCGGACTCCTGGGAAAGAAGGAGATACTGGTTGCTAAGGCAGACCCTGGGAAAGTGGGGAAGGGAGAACATCTGAGGGGACACGGATGGACTCCTGGACACATGGACCTGGGAAAGGCGAGAGCACCTTGGGGAAGTGGGGAAGGGAAGGGGGGGAATATCTGAGGCGGACTCCTGGGAAAGAAGGAGATACTGGTTGCTAAGGCAGACCCTGGGAAAGTGGGGAAGGGAGAACATCTGAGGGGACACGGATGGACTCCTGGACACATGGACCTGGGAAGGAGCGGGGAATATCTGAGGCGGACTCCTGGGAAAGAAGGAGATACTGGTTGCTAAGGCAGACCCTGGGAAAGTGGGGAAGGGAGAACATCTGAGGGGACACGGATGGACTCCTGGACACATGGACCTGGGAAAGGCGAGAGCACCTTGGGGAAGTGGGGAAGGGAAGGGGGGGAATATCTGAGGCGGACTCCTGGGAAAGAAGGAGATACTGGTTGCTAAGGCAGACCCTGGGAAAGTGGGGAAGGGAGAACATCTGAGGGGACACGGATGGACTCCTGGACACATGGACCTGGGAAAGGCGAGAGCACCTTGGGGAAGTGGGGACGGGGGGGGGGCGGAATATCTGAGGCGGACTCCTGGGAAAGAAGGAGATACTGGTTGCTAAGGCAGACCCTGGGAAAGTGGGGAAGGGAGAACATCTGAGGGGACACGGATGGACTCCTGGACACATGGACCTGGGAAAGGCGAGAGCACCTTGGGGAAGTGGGGAAGGGAAGGGTGGGGGGAATATCTGAGGCGGACTCCTGGGAAAGAAGGAGATACTGGTTGCTAAGGCAGACCCTGGGAAAGTGGGGAAGGGAGAACATCTGAGGGGACACGGATGGACTCCTGGACACATGGACCTGGGAAAGGCGAGAGCACCTTGGGGAAGTGGGGAAGGGAAGGGGGGGAATATCTGAGGCGGACTCCTGGGAAAGAAGGAGATACTGGTTGCTAAGGCAGACCCTGGGAAAGTGGGGAAGGGAGAACATCTGAGGGGACACGGATGGACTCCTGGACACATGGACCTGGGAAAGGCGAGAGCACCTTGGGGAAGAGGGGAAGGGGGGGAATATCTGAGGCGGACTCCTGGGAAAGAAGGAGATACTGGTTGCTAAGGCAGACCCTGGGAAAGTGGGGAAGGGAGAACATCTGAGGGGACACGGATGGACTCCTGGACACATGGACCTGGGAAAGGCGAGAGCACCTTGGGGAAGTGGGGAAGGGAAGGGGGGGGAATATCTGAGGCGGACTCCTGGGAAAGAAGGAGATACTGGTTGCTAAGGCAGACCCTGGGAAAGTGGGGAAGGGAGAACATCTGAGGGGACACGGATGGACTCCTGGACACATGGACCTGGGAAAGGCGAGAGCACCTTGGGGAAGTGGGGAAGGGAAGGGGGGGGAATATCTGAGGCGGACTCCTGGGAAAGAAGGAGATACTGGTTGCTAAGGCAGACCCTGGGAAAGTGGGGAAGGGAGAACATCTGAGGGGACACGGATGGACTCCTGGACACATGGACCTGGGAAAGGCGAGAGCACCTTGGGGAAGTGGGGAAAGGGGGGGGAATATCTGAGGCGGACTCCTGGGAAAGAAGGAGATACTGGTTGCTAAGGCAGACCCTGGGAAAGTGGGGAAGGGAGAACATCTGAGGGGACACGGATGGACTCCTGGACACATGGACCTGGGAAAGGCGAGAACACCTTGGGGAAGTGGGAAAGGGGGAATATCTGAGGCGGACTCCTGGGAAAGAATGGAGATACTGGTTGCTAAGGCAGTCCCTGGAAAAGTGGGGAAGGGAGAACATCTGAGGGGACACAGATGGACTCCTGGACACATGGACCTGGGAAAGGCGAGAACACCTTGTAGAAGTGGGAAAGGGGGAATATCTGAGGCGGACTCCTGGGAAAGAAGGAGATACTGGTTGCTTAGGCAGTCCCTGGAAAAGTGGGGAAGGGAGAACATCTGAGGGGACACAGATGGACTCCTGAACACATGGACCTGGGAAAGGCGAGAACACCTTGGGGAAGTGGGAAAGGGGGAATATCTGAGGCGGACCCCTGGTAAAGAAGGAGATACTGGTTGCTAAGGCAGTCCCTGGAAAAGTGGGGAAGGGAGAACATCTGAGGGGACACAGATGGACTCCTGGACACATGGACCTGGGAAAGAAGGAGATACTGGTTGCTAAGGCAGTCCCTGGAAAAGTGGGGAAGGGAGAACATCTGAGGGGACACAGATGGACTCCTGGACACATGGACCTGAGGAAAGCATCAAAACACAGTAAGTGGGTGGGTGGACCTTAAAGACGAACCACTGGCCTCCACGTGGCAAGGTCTGGTAACTCAGAGATAACTCTGATGCTGACAGTGGTCGCAAATAATAATGACTAATTAGATTTCTTATAAAAATGACATGTAATTATTTAACATTTATCATTTTGGGCAGCTTTAAAAAGGAAATGTTTTGGGCTCGACCCGGTTTATCAATTTATTAAAACATCCTTATACTGCCATCTAAAACATTTTAGGATATTTTTTTTTACATATGAACGATTATTAAATAATGGAATCCGTATTAGCTGAAATGTTTGGGACTTGATTTCCTTTACCTTGACTTCACTCTCGAGACTTGAATTAAAAAAAACAGCGAAAAGGCATGAAGAGAGTGTAATCTCGACCTGATAAGAGTGAGAATACCAGAGATCGTCCCCACAATCTAGCTACAGTAACTTTGAGGAAGGTGTCTCGCCCGATGAAGAGATCTTGATCCTCTTCCTTCTTTCGAATCTGTTTTCCTTCTATTCATCAACACATTTCACAATAATCTTCCCGATCAATAAACATTAACCACCAGCTATCGATGAAATATGAAGTTATCACATTATTATTATAATCAAGGGGGAAGCGCTAAACCCGGAGGATTATACAGCGCCTGGGGGGGGGGGATGTGGAAGGCATTCAGGCTTAATTCGGGGAACTGGAGCACAGATCCAATTCCCTAAATCAAGAGCCCCTCACCAACATCAAGGAACCTTCCTTGAGGGGGAAGTTATCACAAAGCACCAATATATTTTTCTTATTTACCATGGCATTTAAATGAGGGTTAATGAACTGATCAACGGAGCTCAGAGAAACTCGTGGACAATGATAAACTTCTCTCAAAACAATATGTAACAGATTTAAGCCGACTGGGAAAAAAAAATCCTTGAATTGACTATATGTTTAATATGTAACATGTACTTTGTTCTAAGCCAGAACATATACTGAACACTTTACTCCCAAATCACAAAATGATTCTTGTTCACACTTGCTACGAAAAACATTGACGATGGTTGAAAAGTTAAGGTGAGGCACTGCTGGAGAGATATCGTGATGAATTGTGGATGAACCGAAATAAATGGTTGAAAGTTAGTTATAATGGTGATGAATAAAGTTCAAAGAGATTCTGAAGGAAGTAAGAGGCGAGAATATTGGAAAAGAATATGAACCAGGTGAGAATAAAGGAAGAATAAATGGAGTATGTATGAAGTGAGTATGAATGATTGAAGTATGAAGGAAGTGGGAATGAAGGCAATATGAAGGAAGTGGGAATGAAGGCAATATGAAGGAAGTGGGAATGAAGGCAATATGAAGGAAGTGGGAATGAAGGCAATATGAAGGAAGTGGGAATGAAGGCAATATGAAGGAAGTGGGAATGAAGGCAATATGAAGGAAGTGGGAATGAAGGCAATATGAAGGAAGTGGGAATGAAGGCAATATGAAGGAAGTGGGAATGAAGGCAATATGAAGGAAGTGGGAATGAAGGCAATATGAAGGAAGTGGGAATGAAGGCAATATGAAGGAAGTGGGAATGAAGGCAATATGAAGGAAGTGGGAATGAAGGCAATATGAAGGAAGTGGGAATGAAGGCAATATGAAGGAAGTGGGAATGAAGGCAATATGAAGGAAGTGGGAATGAAGGCAATATGAAGGAAGTGGGAATGAAGGCAATATGAAGGAAGTGGGAATGAAGGCAATATGAAGGAAGTGGGAATGAAGGCAATATGAAGGAAGTGGGAATGAAGGCAATATGAAGGAAGTGGGAATGAAGGCAATATGAAGGAAGTGGGAATGAAGGCAATATGAAGGAAGTGGGAATGAAGGCAATATGAAGGAAGTGGGAATGAAGGCAATATGAAGGAAGTGGGAATGAAGGCAATATGAAGGAAGTGGGAATGAAGGCAATATGAAGGAAGTGGAAGGCAATATGATGGAAGTGGGAATGAAGGCAATATGAAGGAAGTGGGAATGAAGGCAATATGAAGGAAGTGGGAATGAAGGCAATATGAAGGAAGTGGGAATGAAGGCAATATGAAGGAAGTGGGAATGAAGGCAATATGAAGGCAATATGAAGGAAGTGGGAATGAAGGCAATATGAAGGAAGTGGGAATGAAGGCAATATGAAGGAAGTGGGAATGAAGGCAATATGAAGGAAGTGGGAATGAAGGCAATATGAAGGAAGTGGGAATGAAGGCAATATGAAGGAAGTGGGAATGAAGGCAATATGAAGGAAGTGGGAATGAAGGCAATATGAAGGAAGTGGGAATGAAGGCAATATGAAGGAAGTGGGAATGAAGGCAATATGAAGGAAGTGGGAATGAAGGCAATATGAAGGAAGTGGGAATGAAGGCAATATGAAGGAAGTGGGAATGAAGGCAATATGAAGGAAGTGGGAATGAAGGCAATATGAAGGAAGTGGGAATGAAGGCAATATGAAGGAAATGGGAATGAAGGCAATATGAAGGAAGTGGGAATGAAGGCAATATGAAGGAAGTGGGAAGGCAATATGAAGGAAGTGGGAATGAAGGCAATATGAAGGAAGTGGGAATGAAGGCAATATGAAGGAAGTGGGAATGAAGGCAATATGAAGGAAGTGGGAATGAAGGCAATATGAAGGAAGTGGGAATGAAGGCAATATGAAGGAAGTGGGAATGAAGGCAATATGAAGGAAGTGGGAATGAAGGCAATATGAAGGAAGTGGGAATGAAGGCAATATGAAGGAAGTGGGAATGAAGGCAATATGAAGGAAGTGGGAATGAAGGCAATATGAAGGAAGGAGGCTTGCAGTAAGGGAATTTGGAGAAATTTAAATAAAATAAATCGAAATTGGTGAGAATGAACGAGGAGAATAAAAGAAAGTGAATATAAAGTAAATAAATAAAAAAAGAGTATAAAGAAAGAGTGAATGAGTCAGCGAGGAGAATAAAAGAAAGTGAATATAAAGTAAATAAATAAAAAAAGAGTATAAAGAAAGAGAGTCAGCAGGTTAACAGTAGGAAAGTTAGTATTGATTAATGGTATGTTAACAGTGATCAAGTGTTAACAGTGATCAAGTAACGGATAACAGTAGGAAAGTTAGTGATCAAGTGTAGTGATCCTGGTAACGGAATAACAGTGATCAAGTGTGTAGTTTCCTGGTAACGGAATAACAGTGATCAAGTGTGTAGTTTCCTGGTAACGGAATAACAGTGATCAAGTGTGTAGTTTCCTGGTAACGGAATAACAGTGATCAAGTGTGTAGTTTCCTGGTAACGGAATAACAGTGATCAAGTGTGTAGTTTCCTGGTAACGGAATAACAGTGATCAACTGTGTAGTGGTAGTTTCCTGGTAACGGAATAACAGTGATCAAGTGTGTAGTTTCCTGGTAACGGAATAACAGTGATCAAGTGATGTGTAGTTTCCTGGTAACGGAATAACAGTGATCAAGTGTGTAGTTTCCTGGTAACGGAATAACAGTGATCAAGTGTGTAGTTTCCTGGTAACGGAATAACAGTGATCAAGTGTGTAGTTTCCTGGTAACGGAATAACAGTGATCAAGTGTGTAGTTTCCTGGTAACGGAATAACAGTGATCAAGTGTGTAGTTTCCTGGTAACGGAATAACAGTGATCAACTGTGTAGTTTCCTGGTAACGGAATAACAGTGATCAAGTGTGTAGTTTCCTGGTAACGGAATAACAGTGATCAAGTGTGTAGTTTCCTGGTAACGGAATAAAGTGATGTGTATAGTTTCCTGGTAACGGAATAACAGTGATCAAGTGTATAGTTTCCTGGTAACGGAATAACAGTGATCAAGTGTATAGTTTCCTGGTAACGGAATAACAGTGATCAAGTGTATAGTTTCCTGGTAACGGAATAACAGTGATCAAGTGTATAGTTTCCTGGTAACGGAATAACAGTGATCAAGTGTATAGTTTCCTGGTAACGGAATAACATGAACAGTAAAGTGTGTATTAATTATAGTAGAATAAGTGTGTGTGTTGATTATGTTAAGTAAAGTGTTGATGGAGTGATACAAGTGACAAGATATAAGTGACATACAACAAGTTTAACTGAGGAAGGTAATAAGATATGTACATCAGTGTTTACCTGCAACATTAAAGTCAACAAAACTTGTATACCGAATATGTTACTCATTAAAGAGAACTTTGTTAATATAGTTTGACGAAGAGCATGTACACTTAAGTTAGTGTACATGTAACTGTTTACACTTGTGTACATATAATTGTACCTTTAAACATTTTCGTCGTTTACTTTCAAGAAACACGAGAGTCATATAATATTTTATCAGTTTGTTGCAGTTTTCATTGTTAGTACAGAGAAACAAATATAAAACATTCACCTGTGTACAAAAACAACATAAAAATATGCGTACACAGTTCTTCTATCGGAAAATCATTAAATTATGTAGATATACTTTGAAGTATAAGTAGACGTCTGGATTTCTCAATAGATGGCCACTCCATTGTGGTGTAGCTGGTTGAGACTTGTTGTTGTCTGGCTGGACTACAGTCGAACCTTCCAAGGCGAGTGTAATTATGAGGCGCAGATTTCTGTGTGTCCTCCCTTGTAATTACATCAGTCTGTATATCATGATATTAAAACATTTATGTTATAATATCATATATGGAATGTGCTCAGTAGGATGGTTACTCTTGAAAAGTTAAGTTCCTCTTTGAGGAGATGCTGTGTTTGGGGTTCACAACTTTCAACGTCGCCATCTTGACCAGGTTGTGTAACAATGTTTGTCTTCATAATGTTGTAATGAAAGATTCGTATTTTATTTTCATTGCTTTTATTTTAGGCAAGAAGAATAAAGGTGAAAATAATTTTACCCGAAATTGTCATTCCGACGTTAAATTCTTCTAGAAAATCCGGTCCGATTATTTAAGAAAAAATATTCTCCTAGCAATAATTCTCTTTTGCTATGAATTATCTTAGTTTTTACTTCACTTAAATAAGAAACGCTCATAAGCCAGTTACTAGAAGACATAGAGAAAGCAAGGAAGGTGAGGTTAAATCCCATTCCTTGGATCAGCTCTTCGACGTAACCCTTTGAGGGTAAAATTCCCGATACCTACTAACTAAAACAAAACAATTCCCAGGTGGACCATAATATTAACAATAGATGGAGGAGTCAGACAGATTACACATGTAGTTGAGCACCAGGACTCTCAGCTGAGAACGAGGCAGCCGAGTCAGTTTTAACACAAGTGGTAGAAATAGATAGAAGGTTGTGATATTCATAACAGAACTGGTGGTAACCAGAAGTAGAACCACTGGTACACACAACACTATGTGTGACAGTTGAGTAACACCACAACTTTAAGATATAAGCAGTAATAATATAGTAAAGGCAGTTGTAACTCACTGCTTCCTCTTAGTTCCATCTCTCCTGTGAATTCCAGGCGTTTTTTTAAAACACTTTCAGTTTAATCCTCATAATGTAGCCAGTGTTTGGTGTCAAGCTGTTTTTTCCTTAGAAAATAACCCAAAAACATCAGCCAGATATAAACAATTTTCACTACTACCGCGTACCTGAGCATTATATCCGCCTTATTATTCATTGTTTACGATTCCCAGAGTGTGTTACAAGTTATCCAGAAATATGAATCTGGTAATATCATTATCCTTGGTATACAACTTCGGTAACGTCACATATCTAGAGAAAACAAAGATGTTGTTTCTTGCTAGGGTTTCTAGCTGGATGATATTCAGGGCAGTTAACAGGCAGACTCTGATACTCTGTCAGTTGCTGACCACCAGTGAACTTCCTGCAGCTGTATTCCTTTCCTTGATTACTTTTCGTGCTCTCTCAGCCTCTCATAAATCTCTGTCAACAATGTTGATCCGAATTAGAACTCAAATTGTCTTTTTTCAATCCACAACTTTGATTTTGGAGTTACGGAAACTTCACTCTCACGATCATAAATGAGACACACATGTCTTACACACAGCGACCACATAAATAAACGACTGGCACCACTCTGCAAGAACTGCAGTCACATTGTCAGTTCAACTTATATCAATACATTGTTTAATCTATCAGCTGGCATACAAAAGTCACTTCCAACATCTAGAGCACCTTAACATACTCACTCTAACTGACTTTTTCACTGAAAGTCACACCTTTAACTCAGATTCACTGACTGTTTTTAATTTTACACTCGCATTAACCCTCTCCTCCACTAACTCCTCTCTTGAAGATTGAGACACTTATGCAACATATGGGAATCTTTATTAAAGAAACGTTTCCCCACACAGTGGCTTCATCAGTCCAATATAAAGCAGAAAGGTGTAAGGAGAGGAGGAGTTTGAGGTAATCAGTCCCTCAGCCTGGAGCCGATGTGGTCAATCCATCAATCTAAAAGAGTGATGGACTGACCACATCGACTCCAGGCTGAGGGACTGATTACTTCAACTTGTTGGCGTTAAACCATTTATCACAACTCCTCCCTTCCACAACTCTACTCCAAGCACATCCTTACCCATTGCAAACCTCTACCTTTGCACACGCCTACCTTTGCACACGCCTACCTTTGCACACCCCTACCTTTGCACACCCATATGGGATTAGCATATAAAATGAATATTTCTCGTTAGTTATTATTCCAAAGTTCTCCTTCTGTATATCATCTGTGATACCCTAAATACATATCTTACAAATCAAGGAAACAAATCTGTACATTGTTACCTGTCAATCTCTTCGTTTAAATGTTATGAGTATATGAATCTTTTATCCATAATTTTGGTAGTTACACTTTCTGCAGTCATTTATTGAAGAACCAATTTAGAACCCATAGTATCACACTGAGAAGTCCCATTACTTCACTAATTTTCTGTTTTATGGATTTTATTTATTCGTTGATATCTGTCTTCAGCTTTCCTGTGTTATTCCTTATCTCAAAATGGACATCTTTTTTTCAGTTGTTCTTTCTCTTTCTCAGAGACAATTTTGTTGAATCCATTCATTTCTCATTCTATTATCAGGTTCTTTATGGTAATTGTTCATCAGTCTCTCTTACGATCTGTCATTCTGCAATTGTCGTTCCATTTTTTTATTTTGTGTATTCGTTTCTAGGTTTTCTGGCTAACTGTTATCTACTGACCTCAGATTCAATAAAAATTTGTTGCTCTGAAATGTTTTGTCATTTATTAGTCAGGTTCTCCATTATCTCATTTGTTGTCTAGAGCAGAGTAGTCACTTCTTTTCCGTATTTTTCCTCTCTTCCCATATTCCTTTTATAGATTTACTTCGCACAATGTGGGTGGGTGTGAGAGGTAGGAGGTTATGTCAGTATGTACGAGAAAACACTTAACATTTAGCTGGCTGGTTCGTGGCCGGTGCTCGTAAAACACAGAGTCAGGTGCTAGATCTGTAATGGTAAGTTTAGTGAGGACGTGACCCGCTTCACCTGATCTCCTACGGACACTGGGTATGTGATTATTGTATTGTGATGTGATTATTTTCCATCCTCTTTGTCTGCTTCACATACTTGTCATAGGGGGTGCGTATCCTCTACTTTCTCTTACTACATCAGTTTCTCCCTCCTCTCTCGCAAACTTCCCGAACACTCGAAGTTGTGGCGTTGTGCTGCCTTCTTACGTCTTACACACACTTGGTGATGTGCAGTGCCTTTCACTTCCTCACTATCTCACCCTTCCTCACACTCGGTATTACCCGTATTTATGTTTCTCTTTAATATTCTTCAGTTTCTTTCTTGGCTTTACCCATCTCTTCCCACATTCTTCAACATTTTCTGTCGTTATTGTTTCCGGTCAACACCGCCATGACTCTCACATATGTCAACATCAAAACCATAACCCAAACAAACTGCGACTTTCTATCCCTCTCTTCTTTGAAACTTTTTGAATAATTTGTCTTAAATTTATTTCTGAATTCATACTTGCGTTAGTGGATAAATGATTTATTGTTTGCTCTCTCTCATCTATACCAAGAATAACATTTTCTGAAGGAGATTTTGTTTTGAGAAATAAAATATATTGTTAAGCCAGCAATGTCAAAGAAAATATTAAACTACACCTCGTAGGTAAAGACCGTTTGTGTAATGCTGACTTTCATTCATTACTGAGTAATTCAGTCGCAGTGGGCAAAAATCTTATTCATTATTTAATGTTTGGTTATATAGTTCTTTTCCATTGAGCAACTTACTTCCCAGTGATTAGTTATATACCCCAAATATATCATTGGAGGAATTGAGACACTGCTCCTGATCCCTCCTGAGTGTGTGTATTCACCTTATTGTACTCACCTAATTGTAGTTGCAGGGGTTGAGACTCGGCTCCTGGCCCCGCCTCTTCACTGAACGCTACTAGGTCCTCTGTCTCTCCCTGCTTCCAGAGCTTTATCATACCTCGTCTTAAAGCTATGTATGGTTCCTGCCTCCACTACATCGCTCGCCAGACTGTTCCACGTCCTGATCACTCTGTGACTGAAGAAATGCTTCCTAACATCCCTGTGACTCATCTGAATCTTCAACTTCCAAGATTGACCACTTGTTTCTGTGTCCCCTCTCTGGAACATCTTGTCTCTGTACACCTTGTCTATTCCACGCAGTATTTTGTATGTCGTTATTATTAGTGGGAGAGACATATCCTCAACTAGTTGCATATCGGTCTCGGCTCGATCTGATCAATGTATCCAAGTATTCCATAACCCCAGTCCACTGTGCCTCAGTGCAAGCCATTGGAAAAGTGCAGAGTGCTGCATAGGTTGATAACGCATTTAGATATTAGAATTATATATTTGAAGTGAATCAGAAGAGGCATTCACAAGTCATGTAGAAAATAAAATTAAAATTTCTTTAATAAAAATGGTAAATTATAGCATATGCAGCCCAAATCTAATTCATACCTTTAAGAGACCAAAATCCTAAAATACACAATCACATTAATCTTCCAGATGAAATATGAAGTTATCGGTATGGAAGGTCTGAAGTGAGTCAGATGCAACACTCAGAAATTATCGCTCGAAAAACACAATTTCACCTTTTTAAACATTTCTTCCATAAAAGCACCTTTTAAGGAAGTACAGTAAGCAAGTAAATTTTATGTTGGCTTAGTCCATAACATACAAGTTTTTAATAATGGCCAAGAAGGCACACGGATGTTATAGCCATATAGCCATATATAAAAGTACATAATATTAATTTAAATTAGGGGAACCGAAAAAGTAAATTATCTCACAAACTAATTTTATTAATAAAATCGGAACCTTCTACTAACCTTAACCTAAGTTCTACTTACCTTAACCTCAGTTCTACTAACCTTAACCTCAACAGATTGCTTCCTCTGAGGAAAACACATCAGGACTAAAAGTTTAAAGATCACCAGAAAATGCATTTTCCATTTGTTGCACAGAATCCAACAAAATTTATAGCTACGCAGCGTAAATCCACAAAAAGTTAGCCGTTACATTTCACATGACACATAAGCCACTGAAGATTGATGATGCTTTTCCTAATTTCTACATGTAAGTCAAGAATAATGCTTAACGCGCTTCTGGAATAGTAGGCATTTAAATTCCAATCAAGAAAAAGTAAGACGAGTCCAGTTTGGGTTAAGAACCCCTCACCAGTGTCAAGGGTTAGGTTAGGTAAGGTTCGTCAGGAAACAGGACAAGTGTTTCCTGACGCGGGTCTTCGATGATGACCCGCTGTTGGAGCTTTTGGCCATCTGACCGAGGCCTTCCGCTGGCTTACCGGTCCACCCCCTTTAAATGTTATGGTAGTGTCATGGGAAAATAATGTAATAATGTAAAGTAATTCTAAACCATTTTGAGAAGAATAGTTGTGGTACAGCAGCTATCCATTCCATTAAATATACCAACTGTTTTAGTAGGATACACAGTAAAATTTCTATGTCGATGAGAGGAGCCTTTTTACAGTTGTCACACAAAGAAAATTTGGAATGGGATTTGTATTATTGTATATAGGGCACGCAAATAGTCCCAAGAATCTTGCCCGGGATACAACACATCAGCACTGAAAATTTGAAGCCAAACGAATATGGTGTTCTCAAGCAATAAACGGAAAATTTGAAAAAAGTAAATTTAAATGTTTGAGAATGTTCCGATCTTGAGTCTCCCTTCGTTAAACTTAAAAACAGCGGTGGGCACAGCTAACCAAAAAGTTAGCTTCGCTAGCCGCTAATCCTCTAACTAAAAAATTAGCTCCGCTAACGCTAAACCGCTAACTTTTTCACTGTATGTGCATGACAGTACTTTGTTAGTGTCAAGTAAAGACTCACGAAATGCAGCTAAAGTAATAACACTGGAAATTAAATTCTGAAGCAAATGGTGGGATGCTAGATGTTAAGTGAATGTGTTAGGAATGTTGAGTCGTGGAAAATTATTGCTTGGGGTGATATGATAATTAGTGTGGGAGACACTGTTGTGGAAGGTACAGTGGGGAAGTTTGAAGTGCTTGATGTAAATAATAATATGGAACCTTTACCTCACCTCAGCAACACAGCAAGCATGTCAGTATACAAGAACAGTAAAGTAATGCAGAAAAACGGTACGGCAACACGCAAGAACAGTGGAGTAACTTAAATACACAGGAAAATTACTACTGTAACATGCAAGGACTGCATACTAACACATAAATATTAGTGTTTGTGTATTGCCTGTTGATTATACCAAGCAATGAATATGTCAAGATTGTGATTGATCGAGTGACGGAAAACACAAAAAATAAATAATGAAGAACTGTCTAGAAAAGTACCTCATAATAACAATAGAACAACACAAAACTGTACAGTAACACACAAGAACAAAACTGTAACACACAAGAAAAGTACAGTAACATAGAGCAGAACAGTACAGCAGTACACAAATACCACACAAGAACATACAAGAACAATACAATAAAATAAGGGAAGAGTAGAGCAAGATAACAATAATACATAAAACAGCAATATTGAAGACATTAAGACAGAGTTGTACTGGCCAGGTTGTAACATCAACATCAACAATCACTTTTGTCGAGAGGTTGACTCTCCCAGTTTGTACATCTTATTTTCTTTCTTTTTTATTGTGTTTGTGAATATTTTTCTCAATATAGTGAAGTTGAGAGAAGTGAAGACGGGAAAAATTAAAAATTATGTAATAATTCACAAGAATGTTTTCTTGCTATATTCAGTACAAGACTCTCTCAACTGTTACTTCCTTATATCTTCATATTTATCATTAAGGATATCTAGAAAATACTATGTAACAGCATTCTACATCCCGATTATTCAGAATTCTATTAAAATATATAATATAATTTAAATACAAACTGAAAACCACATATCACTACACATCACTAAAAACACTGCAAAATCACAGTCATTACTCTAAATCACAAATCATTACTGCAAATCACAAAACACCGCAAACCATAGATCATAACTATTGTTATCAAGTAGGAGGTAATTTATCTCGAATTTTTAATAGTTTGGTGAACCAGCAGGTCCCTCAGATTTACACTCTAATATACTATAGACCAGATACACTCATAAGGAGAGGTGTGGTCTCATATATGTGCATATATGTGCATGAGAATGTTTGCACACATGTGAGTGACACTGGTGTTGGATATTAAGTATTATACGTGTGCTGGGGAAATTGTGTTTATATATATTCTAGAGGTCTGGTCTCAGACGGGGCCTCGGGGGCGTTGACCCCCGAAATTCTTTCCATGTATATTATCCAGAGTGGAACGAGAGAATTGTGTGTGTGTGTGTGTGTGTGTGTGTGTGTGTGTGTGTGTGTGTGTGTGTGTGTGTGTGTGTGTACTTTGTGTACTTGCGTGTTTACTTGTGGACATTTCAGTGACTTGCATATAAATAAAAAGACGAACTGCCACAAAAAAGGAAACTGATGACATTTTTGTAGCAGATTTCTTGGTGGGAAGACAGAGTCACATACGGACACAAATATAAACAATAATTGTAAACAAAACAAAAATAATGAACAGCTTTTGTCCCAGTGTTTGTTTCTGGTACAGTTTACAACTGCTGGACACAGTCTTATATACAACTGCAAAATATTGTTTAATTAAAATAAAATATAAGTGTCCATTGCCTGCTGATTATACCAAGCAATGAATATGTCAAAATTGTGATTGATCAGGTAATGGAAAAAACAAAATATAAATAATAAATAACTGGTTGGCTTTAGAAAGAAGAAGGTAATGTGTGCATCAGCATAATTTTGCAAACGTTCAATAAGACATTGCGTTTGTTGCCAGAGTTGCTAACGAACAAGTGAATAAAAACAGCAGTATCGAAGATACTGCTGAAATCGTTTGTTGTCAATAAATCTAGACTATCGTGAAGGTCGACTTTATTAATGAGATATTTTAGTGTGGATAAGAGAGTGATGTTCCTGAGAAATGTTAAGTGAAACTTTTGGGAATTTTGAGTCAACATAATTGTTTTGGGAAACATAAATACCATTGTGGGAGACACTGTTGTGGAAGATGTAGGAAAGTACAGGATTCAATAAAGAACTTACGCTAAAGAATTCCTTTATTTCTAGTTTATTGCCTCCGCAACAGATATTAGATGATAGAGAGGGACGAGAGACATACATGTGTCGTGGTTATCGTGTGTGTATGTGTGTGTGTGTGTGTGTGTGTGTGTGTGTGTGTGTGTGTGTGTGTGTGAATGTACTTGTGTACTTTCCTATTTACCTGTGGAAGTTTCAGTGTCTTACAGATAGGAAAATGACGTTTATCAACAATATAGAAAGCCGATAACTTTTTTGTAGCAGATTTCTTGGTGGGAAGACATAGAATCACACACGGACACACTTCTATACACGATAAAACGTTCACAGGTACACTTATAAAGCTGCATTAGTGAAAACAAAAAAATTAGCTTGAACACTTAATGAAACATAAATAGAAGACCGAGATTATCACTAAGTAACCTCACCTTGGTGGCCGTGTTGGGTAGCAGCTTGGTGTTGTCTGGCTGGTCTGCTGTTCAAGGCTGTCTTGGTGGGTGTAATTACAGGACGCAGTTTTCTGTGTGTCCCCTCCTGTAATTCCACCCACCTGGACAGTCTCGGCAGTAGACCAGCTAGACAAGACCAAGATACCATCCAACAAGGTTACTGGGGAGGGGCCAACACTTACACAACACACACACACACACATTCACACACCCGTCCACCCAAACAGCAGCCCAAGCAACAACCCACCCAACAACCCACGCACCCAACCACCCGCCCACCTGGGAAAGTGAGGAAGGGAGTTCATCTGAGGGGACACAGGTGGACTTCTGGACACACGGAACTAGGGAAAGCACCAAAACAACCGAGAGTGGGAAATGTGGAAGGGTTGACATCCGGGGGCCCACGGATGGAGACCTGGAAACATAAACCACACCTGACTATGACCACACCTCACCATGATCACACACACACACACACACACACACCCGCCCATCCAACCCCCCACCCCCAAAAACCCACCCACCCAAAAACCCACCCAGCCACCCGCCCACCTGGGAAAGTGAGGAAGGGAGTTCATCTGAGGGGACACAGGTGGACTTCTGGACACACACCAAAACAACCGGGAGTAGGAATTGTGGAAGGGTTGACATCTGGGGGCCCACGGATGAAGACCTGGAAACATAAACCACACCTGACTATCACCACACCATGATCACACACACACACCCGCCCATCCAACCACCCGCTCACCCCAAAAATCCACCTACCCAACAGCCCACCCAGCCACCCACCCACCTGGGAAAGTGAGGAAGGGAGTTCATCTGAGGGGACACAGGTAGACTTCTGGACACACGGAACTAGGGAAAGCACCAAAACAACCGGGAGTGGGAAATGTGGAAGGGTTGAACATCTGGGGGCCCACGGATGGAGACCTGGAAACATAAACCACTCCTGACTATCACACACACACACCCGCCCATCCAACCACCCGCTCACCCCAAAAATCCACCTACCCAACAACCTACCCAGCCACCCGCCCACCTGGGAAAAGTGAGGAAGGGAGTTCATCTGAGGGGACACAGATGGGCTTCTGGACACACGGAACTAGGGAAAGCACCAAAACAACCGGGAGTGGGAAATGTGAAAGGGGGCCCACGGATGGAGACCTGGAAACCACACCTGACTATGACCACACCTCACCATGATCACACACGCACACCAGCCCACCTACACAACAAGCCACCCGCTCACCTGGGAAAGTGAGGAAGGATGTTCATTTGAGGGGACACATGTGGACTTCTGGACACACGGAACTAGGGAAAGCACCAAAATAACCGGAAACATAAATCACACCTGACTATGACCACACATCACTATGACCTCACCTATGATCAGACCTGACTATGACCTCACCTATGACCACCCCCACCTATGATCCACACGAAACTAAAGAAAGCACCAAAACAACTGGATGTACTCAAACATCTAGTAACTCCAAACCCCAGGTCCTCACCATAAACAGTAAATTAGTTTATGGCGCATCAATGTTACAGACACTTGAAAAAACAATAAGTTGATTTAACCATATCTGGTTAGACACTGCGAGTCATTTTTAATCAGAAGAGACATTCTCCAGTTATTTCACACAAACACATCGTCACTAAAGTTGACTAGAAGAAGCATTTTCCAGTTATTGCACAGAATCCAAAATAATGCAACGTTTCCATCTATTTCATGCAATGCATCATTGAAGATTGATGTAGTTAACAACTTTTATATTTAAATCAGTGGAAATTTTAATTCTATATGGAATGTACGACTTCAGTGGCATTAATGGGTTATTTTCAAATTCGAAAAAAGCTAGGGGACAATAAGTCCAGTTACTTGGATCAAGAGCCCCTCACCAGCATAAGGGCAAAATAATGCAATTAGTTGATAATTAGTGATGAGTATGATAAACGATTGTTTAAATTTTGAAAGTTAACTGAGGAACTTGTCTCCACCTATCACACAGAAAACAATCAAGGAATTGCTTATGTATCATTGTACATAGGGTAGGATGGGGAAGATACTAATTAAATAAGCAAGAGTAAATAAGAACATAACATAAGAAAGGAGGAACACTGCAACAGGCCTACTGGCCTGTGCGAGGCAGGTCCAATTCTCCCACCAGCTTAAGCCAATGCCTTGACCTAGTGAGGAGCACGGCATCCGATCTAGTAGCACAAGCTAGTCAGGTCCAACTCACACCCACCCACACCCACTCATGTATTTATCCAACCTATTTTTAAAACTACACTTAGCTTCTATGACGGTACTCGGGAGTTTGTTCCACTCATCCACAACTCTATTACCAAACCAGTGCTTTCCTATATCCTTCCTGAATCTGAATTTTTCCATTTTAAAACCATTGCTGCGAGTCCTGTCCATGTTAGACATTTTTAGTCATAAATGTCCCTGTTCGCAAATGATATGAAACTAACGAGGAGAATTTACAAAGGAACATTTCCAAGAAAAATTGCAGAAGGATTCGAGAAAGGTACAGAATTTGTCTGAAAAGTTATAAAAACCAGGGAAAGGATAAAGAAGACAGGAAACAGAGTACAGTCTTGGAGGAAAAAGACTGAACCTATCACCTGAAGCGGACATCATTCGAGCAAATGAGATATTTGCAAATTTAAGCATGGGTTTCTGGAACCTCAACAAGGAGTCATTTAATACATTACATACAGAATTTGTCTGGCCTGTCTAAGAATATGGAGTGCCAGAGTAGAACCATCATCTGAAAAAGCATGTAAAGCTGCTGGAAATATTTCAAAAACTCGGAAAAAAGTAGTCTAACCGAAGAACTAGAGACAAATGTGCAAGGATGTGGCATGCAAAGAGTACAGTAAAATTTATTCGGCGTATGTCACACTCCCATATAGGCTGCCTCCCAACCAGCGAACCAGGTGTTAAAGGTTTAACTATCAGTAGGATACTCGTTGTTAAATCAGTACCTTGGTTCATTGGCCAATTACAGGCAAGCCCGCCAAGGCTGAAGCAACGTGGCTCGCTTGTGGTAAGCATTGACAGACTTGCCTAGCTGCTAGTTGAGCATTGTGCACTCTCTCTGGCTTCTGCTTTGCCATCTGTCACCGTGGTGTACACTTACTATTTTATCTATACATAAAGTACATAGTATACATACTTGTATATATCATCTGGTGAAGGCAAATATAAATTATAATCTACTATTGAGTTTTGTTTGCTCCACATCCCCATTACGACTAGGTCTGACAGGCTATTCTTTACCTGTGTTCATAATAATGGATAAGGAGAGAGGCCCAATGGCTATAAGAGAATGACTTAGAATCAAAAGCCAAATCTGATCCAAAGGTGTTAAACAATTACTTCAGATGGAAAACAATATTCAAGGAGCAGGCTGAGGAAGGAAGGCAGGCAGGAAGGAGGGGAGATCACAGGGAGCGACCAGGATGTATGCGAAGATCTCACCACAAAACTTAGGGAAGTATTTACAGTGGAGACAGAAAGGCTTCCTGCAAACCGAGACACTAAGGTACACCAGCAAGTGCTGGACACATTGCACACAGCCGAGGAGGTGAAGAAACAGCTAGGTGAACTAGATGCCTCTGAAAGAGAAAACACATACTCTGTGCGATGCTAACAACCATCTTCAATAAATCTACCGAAACAAGGAAAGTACCTGAGGTGTGGAAAACAGCAAACGTAATTCCAATTTTTAAGAAAGGAGACAGACCAGCCTACAAACCTGGTCCGACAAATGGCTCCTGGAGTTTAACCCCAGCAAGTGTAAAATCATGAAGGCTGGGGAAGGACAAAGACGACTACGGACGGAGTACAGCCTAGGAAGTTAGAAGCTGCAAACCTCACTCAAAGAAATGGATCTTGTGGTGAGCATCATACTGAGCACATCTCCTGAGGGGCGCATCAACCAAATAATTGCTGCAGCATATGGGCGCCTGGCATACCTAAGAATAGCTTTTTGACATCTAAGTAAGGCGTCATTCACGACACTACACTGTGTGCGTCAGGCCCATATTGGAGTATGCAGCATCAGTATGGAACCCACACCTGGTCAAACATGTCAGAAAATTAGAGAAAGTGCAAAATTTTGCAACAAGACTAGTCCCAGAGCTACCGGGTATGTCCTACGAGGAGAGGTTAAGGGAACTTAACCCGACGACACTGGAGGACACGAGGGATAGAAGGAATATGATAACGACGTATAAAATATTGATAGGAATTGACAAGGTGGACAGGGCCAGAATGTTTCAGAGAAGGAACAGAGGAACAAGGGGTCACAACAGGAAGTTAAGCACTCAAATGAATCATAGGGATGTTGGGAAGTATTTCTTCAGCCTTAGAGTTGTCAGGAAGTGGAACAATCTGAAGAGTAAAGTAGTGGAAGCAGCATTCATACATAACTTTAAGATGGGGTACGATAAAGCTCTTTGGGCAGGAAGTGAGTGAACCAGTGAACCTAGTAGCGACTATCGACGAGGCGGGGCTAGGAACCGTTACTCGACCCCTGTAACTACATATACAAGAGTACACACACACACACACACACACACACACACACACACACACACACACACACACACACACACACACACACACGCACACAGTGGGCGCCTGTAACGAGCGGGGTTCCACAGGGGTCAGTTCTAGGACCAGTGTTATTTTTGATGTATGTGAACGACATGATCGAAGAAATAGACTCTGAAGTGTCCTTATTCGCAGATGATGTGAAGCTGATGAGAAGAATTAAATCGGATGAGGATGAAGCAGGACTGCAAAGAGACCTGGACAGACTGGACACGTGGTCCAGAAACTGGCTTCTCGAATTCAACCCTGCCAAATGCAAAGTCACGAAGATTGGGGAGGGGCAAAGAAGACCGCAGACAGAGTATAGGCTAGGTGGACAAAGACTACAGACCTCACTCAGGGAGAAAGATCTTGGGGTGACCATAACACCGAGCACGTCACCGGAGGCACACATCAACCAAATAACTGCTGCAGAATACGGGCGCCTGGCAAACCTGAGAATAGCGTTCCGATACCTTAATAAGGAATCGTTCAAGATACTGTACACCGTGTATGTTAGGCCCATACTGGAGTATGCAGCACCAGTCTGGAACCCACACCTGGTCATGCACGTCAAGAAGTTAGAGAAAGTACGAAGGTTTGCAACAAGGCTAGTTCCAGAGCTCAGGGGAATGTCGTACGAGGAAAGGTTGAGGGAAATAGGAATGACGACACTGGAGGACAGAAGGGTCAGGGGAGACATGATAACGACATACAAGATACTGCGGGGAATAGACAAGGTGGACAGAGACAGGATGTTCCAGAGAGGGGGCACAGAAACAAGGGGTCACAATTGGAAGCTGAAGACTCAGACGAGTCACAGGGACGTTAGGAAGTATTTCTTCAGTCATAGAGTCGTCAGGAAGTGGAATAGCCTAGCAAGTGAAGTAGTGGAGGCAGGAACCATACATAGTTTTAAGAAGAGGTATGACAAAGCTCAGGAAGCAGAGAGAGAGAGGACCTAGTAGCGATCAGTGAAGAGGCGGGGCCAGGAGCTGAGTCTCGACCCCTGCAACCACAATTAGGTGAGTACAATTAGGTGAGTATACACACACACACACACACACACACACACACACACACACACACACACACACACACACACGCACACACGCGCGCGCGCGAAGCAGCAACAGCAAAGAAAATAAAGCAGAGTGATCCTGCAATGACAAAGTGGTAGATACTCTCGGGAGAACAGGAGATAAAGAATGTGATAAGAGAGTCAGTAAAGGAACTGGTCACAATGGACAAGGCATTCTGGAGAGAAAGCTATGGCAGGAAAAAGGGTAAGGTCCCTTGTGATCTATTGTTACGAGAGGGCTGAAATATGAGGGCTCAGAAAGGAGAGAAGGAAAGTGAGATTATACTGATCGAGGAGTGTATACAAAGAGAGAAGAAATAGGGAAGATGGAACAAAATCAGAGAATGGGAAAGTTCTTCCAAGGCGAACACAAAACAAACTTCTTGAAGAATAAAAATTCACAGTGCCATGACGGGAACAATACACAATAACCTTCACGTAGGAAGAGGTCCGACCTGACCATTAACAAGTCACACTGTAAAGAGAAGGGAAGGCCAGCATATATACTAGGGTGGGCGTGATGAGGAACAAGTGATAATAGTAGTGAATATAAATAAGAACATAAGAAAGGAGGAACACTACAGTATGCCAGTTTGGTCCATACTAGGCAGGTCCTTTACAAATTCTACCCACTAACAGAAGATTTACCCACCTTCAGTGTTACCCTAACAATAAGCTCTGATAAATATATTTACTCATGTGCAAGTACTAGTACTACTACTATCACCACCTCGGCTTTCTCAATTCTACTGTTATTACTCCATACGCCGTTCATTATCTCAAATCTATTATCAGGGTTCCGCTGATCACTGCTAGCCTCAGCGCAGTATCAAGGTGAATCCGAGGTGCGCAGAATGTTTATCAATCAGCTTCATTAAGGACTATATATTTTTCTCTGAAAGTTTCATTGGGCAGTATATTCCAATGATATTAAACTCTTTCCTTAAAGTTTCATTCGAAGTAATCAGATCATTTACTGTCTCTGCGCTTAAAACAGTTTTTCGTGTTGGCACCAAATCTGTTCACTCTCTTAAAGTTCTGCATGAAACTTATTTTATGTCTGAAAAGGAAAGGGAGAGAGACAGAGAGAGACAGAGAGGCAGACAGAGAGAAACAGAGAGACAGACAGACAGACAGGGTGAGGAAAGAATGCAAGAGAATTGTGTGGGCGTTTAGAGAGAAACTTACAAATCATTGTTTGAGAAGCAGGATGCAGACTTACTAGCCAGAGCGAGGTGGGAGGACGTCCCGCTGGGCTACACTGCCTCTAGTTTGCACTAACACTGCTGCTCACTGAATCACCTTGGTAATGCAGTGGAATGCGAAATCTTAATTGCTTGTTTTAAAACTGACTTCCCATAGGTTCGAACCTTACCTTTGACCAGAATATTGCTATTCGTAACTCTGTTGCGTATGCGTGAGAGAGAGAGAGAGAGAGAGAGAGAGAGAGAGAGAGAGAGAGAGAGAGAGAGAGAGAGAGAGAGAGAGAGTATTCAAGTAGTTGTGGTTGCAGGGGTCGAGTCACAGCTCCTGGCCCTGCCTATTCATTGGTCGCTACTAGGTCACTCTTCCTGCTCCATGAATTTTATCATACCTCTTCTTAAAGCTATGTATGGATCCTGCCTCTACTACATTACTTCCCAGACTATTCCACTTCCTGGCAACTGTGACTGAAGAAATATTTCCTAACATCCCTGTGATTCATCTGAGTCTTCAGCTTCCAACTGTGACCCCTTGTTGCAGTGTCCCATCTCTGTAACATCGTGTCTCTGTCAACCTTGTCGATTCCTCTTAGTATTTTATATGTCGTTATCATACCCCCCTTATCTTTCCTGTCCTCCAGTGTCGTATGATGGTCTCGTAGGACATGTCCCTTAACTCCGGGACTAGCCTTGTTGCAAACCTTTGAACTTTCTCTAATCTCCACGTGCTTGGCTAGGCGTGGGTTCCAAACTGATGCTGCATACTCATATAGGCCAAATGCGCACGGTGTACAGGGTCCTCAACGATACCTTATTGAGATGTCTGAATGCTAATCTTAGGTTTTGCTAGGCGCCCGTATGCTGTAGCAGCTATTTGGTTGATGTGCGCCTCAGGTGATGTGCCCGGTGTTATACTCACCCCTTGAGTGAGGTTTGTAGTCTCTGGCCCCCTAGACTGTACTCCGTCTGCGGTATTCTTTGCCCTTCCCCAATCTTCATGTCTTTGCACTTGGTGGGGTTGAACTCCAGAAGCCAGTTGCTGGACCAGACCTGCAGCCTGTCCAGATCCCTTTGTAGTTTCGCCTTGTCCTTGTCCGATTGAATTCTTCTCATCAACTTCATATTATCTGCCAACAGGGATACTTCTGAGTCTATTCCTTCCATCAATTCGTTCACATCCACCAGAAACAGCACTGGTCCTAGGACTGACCCTCTGGAACCCTGCTCGTCACAGGCGCCAATTCTGACACCTTGTCACGCACCATGACTCGCTGATGTCTTCCCGACAGGTATTCCCCGATCCATTGCAGTGCCTTCCCTGTTATACCTACCTGATCTGCCAGCTTATGCACTAATCTCTTGTGTGAAGCTGTGTGAAAAGCCTTCTTACAGTCCAAGAGAGCACAATCTACCCACCCCTCTCTTGTCTTACTGCTATCACCTTGTCATAGAACTCCAGTAGGTTTGTGACACAGGATTTCCCGTCCCTGAAACCATGCTGGTTGTCGTAGATAAACTCACTCGTTACTAGCTGCTCCACCACTCTTCTCCTGATAATCTTCTCTATGATTTTGAATACTATACATCTAAGTGACACTGGTCTGCAGTTTTGTGGTTCGTGTCTGTCTCCTTTTTTTTAAAAATTGGGACTACATTTGCTGTCTTTCATACCACAGGACTGTGTGTGTGTGTGTGTGTGTGTGTGTGTGTGTGTGTGTGTGTGTGTGTGTGTGTGTGTGTGTGTGTGTGTGTGTGTGTGTGAGTGTGTGTGTGTATACTCACCTATTTGTGGCTTCAGAGCTCGAGACATAGCTCCTGGCCCCGCCTCTTCACTGATCGCTAGTAAGTCCTCTCTCTCCCTGCTCCATGAGCTTTATCAAACCTTATCTCGTATGGTTCCTTCCTCCACTACCTCACTTGCCAGACTATTCCCCTTCCTGACAACCCTGACTAAAAAATACTTCCTAACATCTCATTGACTCATCTGAGTCTTCAACTTCCAATTTTGACCCCTTGTTTCTGTGTCCCATCACTGGAACATCCTGTCTGTCCACCTTGTCAATTCCTAGCAGTGTTTTATGTGTCGTTATCATGTCTCCCCTAACCTTCCTGTCCTCCAGTGTTGCCAGACCGATTTCCCTTAACCTTTCATCGAAGGACATACCCCTTAGCTCTTGAACTAGCCTTGTTGCAAACATCTGCACTTTCTCTAATTTCTTGACTTGCTTGACCATGTGTGGGTTCCAAACTGGTGCTGCATACTCCAGTATGGGCGTGACGTACAGGGTGTACAGAGTCTTGAACGATTCCTTACTGAGGTACCGGAACGCAATTGCCAGGTTTGCCAGGCGCACATATGCTGCAGCAGTTATCTGGATGATGTGCGCCTCAGGAGATATGCTCGGTATTATACTCACACCAAGATCCTTTTCCTTGAGTGAGGTTTGCAGTCTTTGGCCACCTAGCCTATACTCTGTCTGCGGTCTTCTTTGCCCTTCCCCGATTTTCATGGCTTTGCATTTGGCGGGCGTTAAATTCAAGGAGCCAGTTGCTGGACCAGGCTTCCAGCCTTCCCAAGTCTCTTTGTAGTCATGCCTGATCCTCATCCGATTTAATTCTCCTCATTAACTTCACATCATATGCATACAGTGACACTTCTGAGTCTATTCCGTCATGTTATTCACATATACCACAAATAGCACTAGTCCTAGGACTGACCCCTGTACTCACCTAGTTGAGGTTGCAGAGGTCGAGTCCAAGCTCCTGGCCTGTGTGTGTGAGAGAGAGAGAGAGAGAGAGAGAGAGAGAGAGAGAGAGAGAGAGAGAGAGAGAGAGTGGTTGGGGTGGGTGGGTGGGTGGGTTGGTGAATGGATGAATGGATAAATGGATTGATGGGTGGATAGGTGGTTGGATGGATTGATGGGTAGGTGAATGAACTGATGGGTGGATGGATAAATTTATGGATGGATTGATGGGTGGATGGATTGATGGATGGATGGAATGTGGGTGGATGGGTTGGTGTGTGATTTAGCGTTCACTAATCTTAGACATACGTATTCTCTGTTGGTCTATACTCCAGATATCAGTTTTAAACAAAGATCGTATTCAAAGGATGCATACATGTGAATAAGCTTATACTCCTTCCCTTCTCCCACACGCACGTGCATACATACTCGCAAATAAATAAACACACGCAAACACACACACACACACACACACACACACACACACACACACACACACACACACACACACACACACACACACACACACACACACACACACACACACACACACAGGAAACCGGAAGGTGAAGGAGAGTATATGCTGATCTGAAAAGAACGTGAAAACAAAAGACAATCAGTTCTGGAAGGAAAGGAAATTACAAGAGGATAGGAGGCGGTCGCTTATCCATAGTCTCTGGGAGGCTGAAGAGACGACAACTGATGAGATATTGGCAGTGGATGAAAGGGAAATTCGAAACATGATTAAACAGACAGGTGGTAAATTTTATAGGTTGTATTTTGAAAGTGAAATCACTCTTGAGGGAGAGTGGGAAAGATGACCCGAACAAAGGCTGCAAGTTTCCCTTAAAGAGGAAGACGTCGAGATGAACATTGTCCCAAGCATTTCGCCTGAGGCACACATCAGCTACAGTAAACACGAGACTGGAAAAGTGAAGCTTTCAGGAACCTCAGCTAGGAGGCATCACGACCCCATAAACGGTATATGCCAGACCGGTCTGGTAGTATGAAGAGCCAGTATGGAACTCGAATTTGATAAAGCATTTAAAGAAGCTATAAAAAAAAGTGAAAATATTTGCATTTAGATTATTTCCGGTATGACTTAGAGAGGCTAGAAGATCTAAATCACACGATATTAGATAACAGAAGGACCATTGGTGACGTGATTACGAACTACAAAATACTGGGAGGCATTAATGAGGTGGACAGGGAGAGTGTTTGGGAGACGATGAGGGATGTTAAGAAATGCCTTTTAATCTTACAGCAGTCAGGAAGTGCAACAACTTAGACGGCAAAGTGGTAGAGGAAGAATCCAGTCATAGCTTTAATATATATGTCAGGCCTCACACAGCCAGGAGAGAGTGAACCCTACAACCACAAATAGGTGAGTGTACACACACACACACACACACACACACACACACAAAATATGGCTAGGAACATGAGTATAATAAAGCATCATACTCATGACCACTTGTAAACAAATGACATATATAGAACATTACAATAAATGAAAATATTTAGTTGCTGGATGGGCGTCTATCACAACACACAAACTGCATATATACACTATTAATCACAGAGTGTGATCCCATCACCAAACTTACTGCATATAGACACTATTAATCACAGACCGAGTAGTGATGAAGAAGAACCTACACAAATTGTCTCAGATTTGGTTGCACCTGTCACAGCAATAATAGATGTCAGTGTTGTACCAGCTACACTTCGGGAAAGACAACGTTTCAACGAATACACCAACTACTACAGGCTCGGTAGCTTCTACACAGACTACACCTGTTCGAGGAACAATGGTCACGGTTATTATGTGACATGTGACGTTGTGTGGGGGTTGATGATGCTCCTACCCACTTCTCCAGTGGATGAGGAGAGCACGGGGAGCGGAGCATTCATTATCTGTTCTTGCGTGGCAGACTTCAATAGAGTTGGTAACAAGAAATTATGCTTCTGACTAGTGCAAGGAACAGGATTAACTTTAAATAAACAGCAACATTATCAGGGTAATTTTTCTGGAAAGTTTGTGGAAGTTTTCGATTGAGTGGTGACTAAATGCATTTCATCTGTTCAATTTAAATACTTGCTTTGTTTTTACAATTCTTAATAAAAGTTAGAAAGAATTTAGACTAAACTTCATCACAGACTATACTTCATCACAGACTCGCAGAAGACATCTAACATCAGAGTCCTGGACAACAAACTTCTCTTATCAGAGTCCCAGACCAAAACACTTAAATTACGTAAGTCCCGGCCCACACACACTTTTATCATGTATGTCACTGCCTAAACACTTCTATTATCAGAGTCCTACACCACACACTTCTATCATCAAAGACCTGGACTTCTTTCATTAGAGTTCCAGAACACACACTTCAATCAACAGAGAACCAGACCACAAGTCTATCATCAGAGAACCAGACCACACACTTAGGTATGAGAGACAAGGAACATACACTTCAGAAGTGTGTTCTTATTCTCTGATGATAGAAGTGTGTGTGTTCTGGTTCTCTGAGTATAGAAATCAGAGAACCTGTCTACACATTTCTATCATCAGAGAACCGGAAAACACGAGTCTATCACCAGAGAACCAGACTACACATTTCTATCATCTGAGAACAAACGCATTTCAATGATCAGAGAGTCATAAAGCAACGCTTCAATTATCAGAGAGCCAGACCACACATTTCTATCATCCGAGAACCGGCAAATACATTTCTATCATTGAAGAATCAGAAAAGAAACTTTTGTTATCAGATAACCAGACCACACTGTTCTATCATCAGATAACTAGAGAACACACTTTTATCATCAGAAACCACGACCACATATAGTGCTCACATTTCTATCACATTAGTCCAAGATTACGAATCTCTATCATCGCGCTAATTATTTTTTTTTCGTTTCTACTCCCACTTGCACATCTTTTTCGCTAGTTTCACATCTCTCCCACCTGCGGCACACCTCTCCTACTACATGCACATCTTTCCTACCGCGTTCACATCTTACCGACTACTTGCACATCTCATTCACTGCCTCCCCATCTCTCCAACTTCCTGAACACCTCTCAACATGCACATTTCACCCACTACTTGAACATCCAAGCCACTATCCGCACATCTCTCACACGACCTGCACATCCTATCCAGTGGATTCACATCTCACCCACTACTTGTGTAAGCATGCTCCATGTGGCATTCCGCATTTCCTGCTCGTGCTAAGTCATAATTCTCGTGTGTTTGAGTTTGTGGCACTCTTCTTGCCGCAGCTCAGCACACTTGGCCCTGATCCGGCCTCATTCCTCTTCGACTTTCACAAAGTTCGAAACTCCCTCTTAAGAACATAAGAACATAAGAACGAAGGAACACTGCAGAAGGCCTACTGGCCCATGCGAGGCAGGTCCAAGTCCCTACCGGCTTAAGCCAATGCACCCAACCTAGTCAGGTCAGGTCACATTGACTTAAGGGAGGAACACGGCAACCGACCTGTTAGCACAAGCTATCAGGTCCAACTCACACCCACCCACATCTACTCATGTATTTATCCAACCTATTTTTAAAGCTACACAACGTTCTGGCCTCTATAACGGTACTTGGGAGTTTGTTCCACTCATCCACAACTCTATTACCAAACCAGTACTTTCCTATATCCCTCCTGAATCTGAATTTTTCCAACTTAAAACCATTGCTGCGAGTCCTGTCTAGGCTAGATATTTTCAGCACACTATTTACATCCCCTTTATTTATTCCTGTCTTCCACTTATAAACCTCAATCATATCCCCCCTAATTCTACGTCTTTCTAGAGAGTGCAGTTTCAGGGCCCTTAGTCTATCCTCATAGGGAAGGTTTCTGATACATGGGATCATCTTTGTCATCCTCCTTTGTACATTTTCCAGAGAATTTATATCCATTCTGTAATACGGTGACCAAAACTGTGCAGCATAATCTAAATGAGGCCTAACCAAGGATGTATAGAGTTGAAGAACAACCTGAGGACTCCTATTATTTATGCTTCTTGATATGAAGCCAAGGATTCTATTAGCTTTATTGCGAACACTTATGCACTGTTGTCTTGGTTTCAGATTACTGCTAACCAGAACTCCTAAATCTTTTTCGCAATCCGTAATATTAAGATCTACATTATTTAGTTTATATGTGGCATGGTTATTGTCCTGTCCAACATTTAGAACTTTGCATTTGTCTATATTAAACTGCATCTGCCACTTCTCCGACCACTGCATCAGTCTATTCAAATCTTCCTGGAGTGCTCGAATGTCCTCGTCAGAATGAATTCGACGGCCTATTTTGGTGTCATCGGCAAACTTGCCGATGTCGCTCTTTATGCCCTCATCTATGTCGTTTATGTAGATTGTGAACAGCAGGGGGCCCAACACTGACCCCTGTGGAACACCGCTCGTGACGCTTCCCCACTCTGATTTCTCCCCATTTATGCAAACTCTCTGCTGCCTATTTGTCAACCATGCCTCTATCCAGGAAAAAATTTCTCCTCCTATTCCATGTGCTTTAATTTTCCTCAATAGTCTCTGATGTGGGACCCTGTCAAAAGCCTTACTGAAGTCCATATACACAATATCATATTCATTACCATGATCTACCTCCTCAAATACCTTAGTGAAAAAAGTTAATAAATTCGTAAGGCAGGAACGCCCCTTTGTAAAACCATGCTGAGATTCGTTGATTAATTTATGCTTTTCAAGGTGGCTACGAACTGCCTCGGCAATTATTGATTCCATAAATTTTCCCACTATGGAGGTTAGGCTTATTGGTCTATAGTTCGAAGCTAAGGACCTGTCACCTGTTTTGAAAATAGGTATCACATTTGCCATTTTCCACTTATCTGGCACCATGCCAGTTTGTAGTGATATGTTGAAAAGATTAGCCAAAGGTGTGCTAAGCTCCTCTTTACATTCCTTTAGAACCCTTGCATACAGTTCATCAGGGCCTGGGGATTTGTTAGGTTTTAATTTATCTATTTGCCTAAGGACCATGTCACTTGTGACCCTAATAGTGCACAGTTTATTATCGTCCTGTTCTACATAATTTATCATTACTGGAATATCGCTGGTATCCTCCTGTGTAAAAACTGAGAGGAAGTATGTGTTAAAAATTCTACACATTTCCTTATCACTGTCAGTGAGCTGACCCGAGGAACTTTTGAGTGGGCCTATCTTGTCCCTGATCTTACTTCTGTATACCTGAAAGAATCCTTTTGGGTTAGTCTTCGATTCTCTTGCAACTTTAACCTCATAATCTCTATTTGCTTTTCTAATTCCCTTTTTTATTTCTCTCTTTAACTGAATATATCGATTTCTTAATTGCCCCTCTCCTCTTTTGATTTGCCTATATATGCCTCTCTTTTGACCAATCAGATATTTTAATCTATTGTTCATCCATTTAGGATCATTTTTGTTTGATCTGATTTCCCTATTTGGAACATAATTTGACTGAGCAGCTAGAACTATGCCCTGGAAAGCATCATATCGGCAACCATCACCACCTACCTGACCCCTAGTCAGGTCATTCCAGTTCAGCCCACCTAAGTAATTTTTCAGTCCTATGAAATCAGCCAAGCGAAAGTCAGGGACGGAGACTTGATTGCCATTATTAGGGGAATTCCATGATATGTTAAAACTGAGTGATTTGTGATCACTCTCCCCAAGCTCATCATTAACCTCAAGATTATTAATTAGTGTTTCCCTACTGGCAAGAACCAAGTCAAGGAGGTTATTTCCCCTAGTTGGCTCTGTCACAAACTGTTTTAAAAAACAATCCTGGATCGTATCAAGAAAGTCACCCGACTCTAAATTTCCTGTCAAATTGCTCCAGTCAATCTGTCTATAGTTGAAATCTCCCATTAGCACAACATTTTCGTATGTAGATGCCTTACGAATTTCGTCCCATAGAAGTTTACTGCACTCCCTATCAAGATTTGGGGCCCTGTAAATCACACCCAAAATTAGTTTTTCTCGGCCCTCGAGAAGCTGTAACCAAACAGATTCAGTGGCTGACGCTTCTAATTTAATATCTTGTCTAACACAACAATTTAAATTGTCTCTGACATACATCGCTACTCCACCACCTTTCCTGTTGACCCTGTCAGTGTGGAATAATTTATAGCCTTGTATGTGACATTCAGAGGGCATCTCTCTATCTTTCAGATTGAGCCAGGTCTCTGTTATAGCAATAATATCTATGTTTCCTGCACTTGCAATTAATCTTAGCTCATCTATCTTATTTCTAACACTCCTGCTATTAGTATAGTAAACCTTAAGGGAGCTAGTCCCTTGCTGCCCTCTGCTGTCCCCCTTTGTTTGCTGACCTGTTCTATTGTCTTTATTTATAACTTCATGCTGAATGCCTTTTATACATTTACTGTTTCATGATCTCTTCATGATCTCTTCGAGGCTCTCTCTACATTCTCTGCCTGGTGCTAACTTTTATCAAATAACTTTCCTGTACTCATCCATGCCTTTGCCTCTGCCCTGCTCTCATGTCCAATACATCAGCTACTAAGATAGAACATAAGAACATAAGGAAGAAGGAACACTGCAGCATGCCTACTGGCCCATGCGGGACAGGTCCGTGGGAAGGATGCTTAGACCAATGGCTCACCCAGTAAGGTCACCTCCACTTAAGGAAGGAGCACGGCTTCTGACCCAGCAGCACCAGCCAGTCAGGTACAACTCACACCCACCCATACCCACTCATGTATTTATCGAACCTATTTTTAAAACTACACAGCGTCTTAGCTTCTATGACGGTACTCGGGAATTTGTTCCACTCAACCACATCTCTATTTCCAAAACAGTGCTTTCCTATACTCTTCCTGAATCTGAATTTTTCCAGCTTAAAACCATTGCTGCGAGTCCTGCCTAGGCTAAATATTTTTAGCACCCTATTTACATCTCCTTTATTTATTCCTGTTTTACATATCCCCCCCTAATTCTACGCCTTTCTAGAGAGTGCAGTCATTTCTATCACACGGATAACGTGCATTGTCCAGTCAAGCGCTTCTACAGTCAAACCAACGTATGGTAGCAGCGATGGAATTTATGCAACATGAATTTTCATCCTGGTACTGCCTTACTCTTTTTAGGTTCAGTGGGACAGAGAACTGGTAGGAAAATCAGTAAACGAGATGTTGGAATATGTAACAACAAAGTGCAAGGAGGTAGAAGAAAGGTTTGTTCCCAAGGGAAACAGAAATAATAGGAAGACCAAAGCGAGTCCTTGGTTTACTCGAAGGTGTAGGGAGGCAAAAACTAAGTGCACCAGAGAATGGAAAATGTACAGGAGGCAAAGGACCCAGGAAAATAAGGAGATTAGTAGAAGAGCCAGAAACGAGTATGCACAGATAAGAAGGGAGGCCCAGCGACAGTACGAAAACGACATAGCATCGAAAGTCAAGTCTGACCCAAACCTGCTGTATAGCCACATTAGGAGGAAGACAACAGTCAAAGGCTAGGTGATAAGGCTGAGGAAAGAAGGTGGGGAACTCACAAGAAACGATCAAGAAGTATGTGAGTAGCTCAATATGAGATTTAAGGAAGTATTTACAGTGGAGACAAGAAGGACTCTGGGGGGACAGAACAGAGGGGGACACCAGCAATGAATATACCAACAAGTGTTGGATGACATATATACAGATGAGGAGGAGGTGAAGAAGCTGCTACGAGACATCGATACCTCAAAGTTAATGGGACCGGACAACATCTCCCCGTGGGTCCTTAGAGAGGGAGCGGATATGATGTGTGTGCCACTTACCACAATCTTCAACACATCCCTAGAAACTGGGCAACTACCTGAGGTATGCAAAGTTATGGAGAAGATTATCAGAAGAAGAGTGGTGGAGCACCTGGAACGGAACAAGAGTATAAACGCCAACCAGCACGGATTCATGGAAGGCAAATCCTGTATCACAAACCTTCTGGAGTTTTATGATAAAGTAACAGAAGTAAGACACGAGAGAGAGGGGTGGGTTGACTGCATCTTTTTGGACTGCAAGAAGGCCTTTGACACAGTTTCTCACAAGAGATTAGTGCAGAGGCTAGAGGATCAGGCGCATATAACAGGAAGGGCACTGCAATGGATCAGATAATACATAACAGGGAGGCAACAACGAGTCATTGTACGTGATGAGGTATCACAGTGGGCACCTGTGACGAGCGTGGTCCCTCATAGGTCGGTCCTAGGACCAGTGCTATTTTTGGTATATGTGAAGGACATGATGGAAGGGTTAGACTCAGAAGTGTCCCTGTTCGCAGATGATGTGAAGTTAATGAGGAGAATTAAATCAGATGAGGATCAGGCAGGACTACAAAGTGACCTGGACAGACTGGACACCTGGTCCAGCAACTGGCTTCTCGAATTTAACACCGCCAAATGCAAAGTAATGAAGATCGGGGAAGGGCACAGAAGACCGCAGACGGAGTATAGGCTAGGTGGCCAAAGACTGCAAACCTCGCTCAAGGAGAAAGATCTTGGGGTGAGTATAACGCCGAGCATGTCTCCGGAAGCACACAACCAGATAACTGCTGCAGCATATGGGCGCCTGACAAACCTGAGAACAGCGTTCCGATACCTTAGTAAGGAAGAGTTCAAGACATTGTTCACCGTGTACGTCAGGCCCATACTGACGTATGCAGCACCTGTTTGAAACCCGCACTTGATCAAGCACGTCAAGAAATTAGAGAAAGTGCAAAGGTTTATTACAAGGTTAGTTCCAGAGCTAAGGGGAATGTCCTATGAAGAAAGGTTAAGGGAAATCGGCCTGACGACACTGGAGGAGATGAGGGTCAGGGGAGACATGATAACGACATATAAAATACTGTGCGGAATAGACAAGGTGGACAAAGACAGGTTGTTCCAGGGAGGGGATACAAACAAGAGGTCACAATTGGAAGTTGAAGACTCAGATGAGTCAAAGGGATGTTAGGAAGAATTTCTTCAGTCATAGAGTTGTCAGGTAGTGTAATAGCCTAGAAAGTGACGTAGTGGAGGAGGGAACCATACATAGTTCGAGGTTTGATAAAGCTCATGGAGCAGGAAGAGAGAGGACTCAGTAGCAACCAGTGAAGAGGCGGGGTCAGGAGCTAAGACTGGACCCCTGCAACCACAAATAGGTGAGTATACACACACACACACACACACACACACACACACACACACACACACACACACACACACATACACACACACACACACATATATATATATATATATATATATATATATATATATATATATATATATATATATATATATATATATATATATATATATATATACGTTCAAATACTTATACATTCATACGTACATGCATAACACATGAACACACAGTCACAAACACAACAGGTCAAGTATCTACAGAGAAGTGTCTTTAACAGCTGGAAACTAGTTTTTTTAGTTTAATATGTTTATTATGCACACCATACCCATCCTGTGGCGGTAGTCAAAAGATTACAGAGGTACATAATTGGTCCAGGGACTGGACTCCAAAGTTTTGATAACGGAGAAAGTTACAGAGTTAATGAACTCACAATTTACAAAGGTAATGAACTCCAGGTAGGTCTGATCACAATCATGTCAAGTTACAAATGTATTTACAGATTACACGGGTACGTAATGGGTCCAGGGACTGGGCCCCCAAAGTTTTGATAGCTGAACTAGGTACAAAGGTAATGAACTCACAAGTTACAAAGGTAATGAATACTGTAAGAATGGTTACTCACGTTTATACATGGCTACAATCATGAACAAATTATAGAGTAATGAGCAATTCACACTTCCACACCCGGTCACAACTGTAATGAGTTATTGGTGCAAATATTGATTGTTGAGTCACACACACACACACACACACACACACACACACACACAGGAGCTTGGACTCGACCCCTGCAACCTCAATTAGGTGAGTACACACACACATACACACACACACACACACACACACAAACACAAACACAAACAAACACACGCACACATGTGGTAATGCTTTATTTACAGCTAGCAAAGTCAGGGTATTTCTCCAGAATGGTCTGTAATATACCACTGTGGATAAAATACTTTGCCATTTCTTAAACATTTCTGAGTGAGTTGTCTCCAAATTCATTAATTTTATCGCACTCCAGTACATATTGACGCAAGGTGTGACAATAGTCCATCTGGCAAAGTTTACATTTCGTTTGGTCTACATCGGGTGGTGGTGATTTAACCTGCCAAAGATACTTGTAACCCAGCCGGAGCCGGGCGGTAGTGACAGCCAAGAGTCTGCTTATTTTGTTGGATGCACCATAGACAGGTGGCTCCTCCTGCATGATAGAATGATGATAGATGGACTGACTGGTGTCAGTCTCCCTGAGTTCTTTTCGTATTATTGTTCTCAAACTACTACCTGACAAGCCAAGATTGTAATCTACTCCCTCTTTGAAAGCATACAGCTTAGCCAATTTATCAGTTCTATCATGCATCCGAAGACCAATGTGAGATGGAATCCACAGCATGTGCACTCTGACTCCACTGTTCACAATCTTACCATACCTGTGTCTGGCTTCTGACACAAGCATGCCACAATTTATGCTTAATGAGTTGAGAGCATTTATGGATGACAGAGAATCAGTTACAATTAAACTGTCAATCTTAGATACACAGATGCATTTCAGTGCAAGGAGTATGGCAAACAGTTTTGTCTGAAGGGTAGAGGCCCAATTATTGATGCGTGCTCCAATTTCTTTAAGAGAGCCATCACTCTGTACGACAACAGCAGCACTAGTGGATTGGTGAACAGAACCATCAACGTAAATAATTTGCGAGCGTGTGTGCTGTGTGACTAAGTTATCAATACAGCTTAAGGCATCATGTTTGGCTTCAAGGCGAAGTTTTGGTTGTGATTTAAGAAGTAGTTTGGGGGGAAATGGAGGAATGGTAGTTTGGAATGGGGTAATATCCCATGGAGCGGAGAAGTGCCGCTGTTGCCTTACTTGGCATAGATCATGTATCTGATTCATGTGGAGGTCGGTTCCGGTTTTTTTCGATCCATCTGGAGGCGTGTTCACCAGTGCTGAGGAAAGTTTGGAGGGGTTCTGTGCAGGGGTTTGAATGGGCTTGCCTGAACATGTTAACCCCAATTAGGATATTTCTTTCAGTAACACGATCTCTGATGCTTGGAATGTCAAGTTCTTTTTGCATATTTAAAATTTTGGCAGTACGAGGACATCCTAAAATGATCCTCATTGCTTCCTTCTGCAGTTTTTCCACCCCCTCCAAGCTTCCAGTCAGACACAAAAGCAAGTAGTGGCACAGCATTATCAACCAATGATCTAATATAAGCAAGATATATCATTTTCACAATTTTAACATTAGCTCTATACCTGGGGTGAAACCCAGCCACAACTCTAAGTGCTCTAAGTTTTTCTTTGTATTGGCGACAAAGTCATGTTACAACAGGTCCAAGTAGTGGAACCTCAAAGCCTAGATACCTGTATCTGCTTACATATTCTAGAAGAGACCCATCATGCAATTGGATTTGACGAACTGTGCCTCTCTGTCGAGGAGGACGCCTATTGAGTATCTTTGTTTTATCAGTAGAGATTATCAACCTCAGGTCCTGACACGAGGCTAGTACATGATTAAGAATGTTTTGGGTGTTGGAGAATCCGGTGGTGTGAATCATTATATCATCAGCAAAACTAATTATATAGTGATATGGCTGACTAGGCATATCATTAAGTAATGCATTAATTAGAATATTGAACAGTGTGGGACTGAGCACACCTCCCTGTGGTGTTCCTAATTCAATGTCTTTAGTTACACTTCCATGTCCCTGGAACAACACAGGCGACTTTCTGTTGGACAGGTAGCCTTCAATCCAGCGGAGAAGCCATCCTCCAACATCCATTCTGGCAAGTTCACTAATGATTACATGTCGGTTTGGCTACATCAAAAGCGGATTTAAGGTCAAGGAAGGTAGTGTATGAGCTGTCAGTGTGCAGGGTAAGAAAGGTGGCCATGCAATGATGCACGCTCCTTCCATGCATGAAACCATGCAACCGGGGAGACAAAAATTGTTTGATTCTGTACATGATACGATTAAGAATCATTCTGTCAAATGTTTTACACAAGCAGCTAGTAAGAGATATTGGGCGAAATGCATTTTGTTGATTGGGCTTGGGAATTGGAACGATGAGACTGTTGGTCCAAGATTTAGGGAGCTCCTCAGTTACATAGCTCATGTTATATAATTCAAGTAATGGATTACTTGGTACTCGACACAGCAATCTGAGTGTGTTGTAACTAATGCCATCCTCACCAGGCGACGTGGAGTTGCCCTTAGTGCTGCATCAAGTTCATAATTAGTGAAAGGAATGTTGCAGTCATCTACCTTGCTGTGCATAAAGCAAACAAGACTCTCCCTTGCATCATATTTGTCATTTAATTTTTCCTGTGTGGTACTGGGAAGATTGTCATAGCTAGATGTAGCAGCCCAAGCACTGACTAACTCATTCGCCCTATATAAGGGATGAGGGTGTGCGATCTGCCCAGTTCTGTTAACCTTAATTCTATTTATGTCCCTCCATGCCCGGCTAAGTGGGGTGTGAGCATTAAGACCGTCGACAAATTTTTCCCAGTCTGTTTGCCGCAGCTCTGTCATACGCTCTCTGGCAGCAGCAAGGGAAGTTTGGAAGAGCCTCAGCATTTCAGGGGTACGATGTTTTCTATAGGCCTGGCCTAGTCTGCGAGCAGTACGTTTCAGTGTACGAAGTTTAGAATCATTGTAATAAGTATGGCTTTTAAAGGAGGTAAGATTATTATGGAAGTTTGTTGGGTTTAGAGTACCAAGAGGTTTCAGTGGCGGCTCTAAGTAGTTCTGAATACTGCTCACAAGGTCATTGTTAAAGGTCTCAACAGAGGTACACTCATAGGAATTATACCAGTCAGTCACATGTGCAACAAAGTCATCATGCTGATCAGTGGGAACATTAAAACGTTTCCATTTGAATATCCCACCAAGAAGGATTGTATTACCAATATCTAGTGAGGTTAACCTAGGGAAATGATCAGACGCTATATCTGTTACAATGGAAGACTCACAGCTGGCAGAAGTAATGTTGAAGCCCAGACACAGATCAAGGACGCCTCCATAGATATGTGTGGGTTCAAAGTCACCTACAATTTGCACATTATCATTACTGTTTAAGAGTGACAACAGTTGATTGCCATTACGATTACCAAACTGAGTTTTCAATGCTTTTGTGTCTCGCATTGTAATAGCCAATAATAAGAGTAGGTTCAGACTGAGCACAAGTTGGGAGCTCCAAGTAATTAAACTTATCAGCAGGAGTATACAAGTTAAATATATTGAGAGCAGAGTTCCCTATATAAATCCTAACACCGTGGTATTGTAGCCCCTCTGTTTTCTTATGTGCAAGAAGTTGATGGGGAAGTGATTTTTTTAATATATAGAACACAAGAGTTAGTAGATTTGAGGTTATATGCAACAAATGATGGTAATTTAGGGGGTTGGGATTTTTCAGGGACTCTGCACTCTTGTAGACACACAACATCAATGGGTTCGGTGGTTACTTTATGATGAAGTTCAGGAAGTCTTTTTCTAAGTGATGCAGTATTCCAGCTTAATATAGAAAGTTTATACGAGTTTTGATCCATTATAGTAGTCCTGGGATCTTGCCGAGTTTCTCAGCATAATGAAAAAATTGTTCATATAAATAGCAGACCTTATCAAAGTTAGCAGTGTTACCCTGGTCCATGAGTTTTTTAAGTGCATTTCCAGTTGTAAGGCCTCGTGGGAGTCTTTGTTTACTCAGAGCACGAACTAACAAACACATGTTAATATCCCTCCAATAAAGACAGTAAAGAGTGAGAAAAGTGAAAATTAAGTGTGATGATTCAAGGACGAGATAAAAACAGTAATACGATGAGAAAAAAGCTCTGTTCATGATCATTGGTGATAAAAGTTTTTTCTCTTCGTTTTTGATATAAGTACTTTTGATATGGTTAATGATATTTGTAATGTCATAGTCACTTCATTATTATCATAGCAGATTTCTGGAGTTATGCAGTGCGAGGACCGAAATACATCTGGTTAACATAAGTTGTAGATTCATTATCTTAGTTCTTTAGTAAAGTGAACGAAAAGCAAAAAATTGAAGGAAAAAAATCTGGCATTTACTGGACGGTCCGTATTGATAATACCCAAGTGTTACTGTCGGACACAGCAACGTCTTCAAATCTTTGTACATAGAATTCTACAGCTACAATGATTGAATGGTTCACTTTCCTTAATGGCAACTGCCCACCTGTGACGTAACCTCCAGCTACTTCACCTTACCTGTCCCCAGTATATAGCTCCTTTCCCATGCATATGCTCACATGCTAATTATCTGAAACTCCAACATCACATCTTCCACAATTTTTTCTCTATTTTCTATTGATAAAGTCATTGGTTGTCAAAATATTTCCACAATAAAGACACCAAGTGCTGAACAATTGTCTCTTTCTTCTACTTAAGGATTTTATAAACAATTTATATACATGTCTGACATCGAACACTTGTAAAATATAAGATAGGTTGCCGGAAATAATAATGGGAAGCAGTGTAGCCTAACAGGCGCACACCAGGTAACTTATAACAGGCGTACACCAGGTAACTTATAACAGGCGTACACCAGGTAACTTATAACAGGCGCACACCAGGTAACTTATAACAGGCGCACACCAGGTAACTTATAACAGGCGCACACCAGGTAACTTATAACAGGCGCACACCAGGTAACTTATAACAGGCGCACACCAGGTAACTTATAACAGGCGCACACCAGGTAACTTATAACAGGCGCACACCAGGTAACTTATAACAGGCGCACACCAGGTAACTCATAACAGGCGCACACCAGGTAACTTATAACAGGCGCACACCAGGTAACTCATAACAGGCGCACACCAGGTAACTCATAACAGGCGCACACCAGGTAACTCATAACAGGCGCACACCAATTCAAACATTTCTCAAAATCTTATGAGTTACTCATAAGATTTTGAGAAATGTTTGAATTGAGTCAACAGATATCAGAACCTACTACAACTGGAACACTTGCCCAGTCTTCTGACATGACCTACTGCCACTAGTGAACTCTGCCCACCTGTGATGCCGCCTCCACATGCTGTATCTAATATATATAAGAACTTGACTCAAGAAATCTTAATGACACGATTGCAAACAAACCATACCACGGGAGGGGATAGAACTCGCGATCAGAGAGTTTTGAGACTCTGATCGCGGGTTCTATCCCCGAGTGTGGTATGGTTTATATAACAACTTTCCCCGAGTAAATGCTGCATTTTTTTTCAAGACTAAAGTAGTTCGGATATTACCGTCTTTCTGATGGGTATCTTTACTGTGGAAACGATTCGCTAACCAGTGGCTTTATTTGTTTTAATAAAACCAAGCAATTTGGATAAAGCCAAACTCTTTTTTACAATAATTCCTGCCTAATATGGAGCATCTTGGAAAGTGGATAGAGAGAATTCTTATAACAACTCCCGTGCATATGTTACCTATTAGCATAACTTACTTTCACTAGCTGACTATCAACCCGTAACGACATTTCCAACTGCTTCGCCTCAGCTGGCTTCAGTACATTAGCTCCTTCCTGGTGGATATACTGTTCTTTTATCAAGACTGATGGACTGATTATCTCATCTCAAGGCTAAGTGACTGGTTATCTCATCTCAAGGCTAAGTGACTGGTTATCTCATCTCAAGGCTAAGTGACTGGTTACCTTAGATTCCTTCTTCACGTTCTCAATCATTTTTCCCTGTATAGAAGTGATATATCCTCTGGTTGGAGCAACCAGTGTTTCATCCATCTACTTTCCCTTGTCACAACCACTTAATAATATCTACCTAACAAAGAGTATTTGAATCTTGGTACAGAGATATTTGCTTAACGTACTGGCATGACTTCTGCTAATGGCCTCTGTCCACCTGTGACGCGCCTCCTTCACTGCCCCGCCTCATTTGTCTCCATGATTTAAGTCGTTACCCTCAGCATTTACTCAACTTTTATATAGGATGATGGACTGGACACTTCATCTCTAAGCTGAGGGACTGATTACCTCAAACTCTCTTTTCACATCTTCCAACGTTTTCTCTGCAATAGACTGATAGTCATTGCAGGAGAAACGTTCTCTCAGGAGAGCAACAAAGTGTTGCACAAGTGTTTCAGTTACCTACTTGTCGGTTTTTTAATAATTTGAATAATAATACCTGTCTGACACAGGAATATCTTAAAATCCTGGAAGAATGAATTCTTCTTCGTCTCCAGCCCCTGTCTTATTATTTAGCATGATCTTCTTCCACTAATGGACTCTACAGATCATTGACTCCGACGTCAACTGCTTCGCAACATCTGTCTCCAGTATATGAGATCTTTCACTGTGCACGTGACTTTCTTTTATCTCGAGGCTGAGGAAATTATTTACCTCAAAATTCCCTTTTCATATTTTACTAGTTTTTCTATGTATTGCACTGACACAGCTGCTTGATGAAACGTTTCCATATTGAAAATTCCCAATTGTTGCACTAGCAACATGTATGTCAGAAAATATCTTCTCAATCTTAGAGTGGTACGTAGGTGAACTGAGCCAGACAGTGAGAGTGGTGGAGGAAATCTCTGCACTCAGATACAAGAACAGGTATGATTAGCAACATGACTCCAGTGAACGTCAATTAAGAGACAGGGCCAGGATCTGAAACTCAACCCCCGCACACGCACACGCACACACACACACACACACACACACACACACACACACACACACACACACACACACACACACACACACACACACATACAAACTAGAGGATCAGGCGCGTATAACGGGAAGAGTACTTCAGTGGATCAGAGAATACCTGACAGTGAGGCAACAACATAAGAATATAAGAAAGAATGAACACTGCAACAGGCCTACTGACCCATGCGGAGCAGGTCCATGTCCCTCCACGTTTTAGCCTCAATAACTGTACACGGGAGTTTGTTCCACTCATCCACAACTCTATTACCAAAAAAGTGCTTTCCTATATTCTTCCTGAATCTGAATTTTTCCAACTTGAAACCATTGCTGCGAGTCCTGTCTTGGCTGGAAATTTTCAGCACGCTATTTACATCCCCTTTATTTATTCCTGTTTTCCATTTATACACCTCGATCATATCCCCCCTAATTCTACGCCTTTCGAGAGAGTGCAAATTCAGGACTCTCAGTCTATCCTCATAGGGAACATTTCTGATACATGGAATCATCTTTGTCATCCTCCTCTGTACGTTTTCCAGAGCATTTATATCCATTCTGTAATACGGTGACCAAAACTGAGCAGCTTAATCTAAATGAGGCCTAACCAAGGATATATAGAGTTGAAGAACAACCTAAGGACCTCTATTATTTATACTTCTAGATATGAAACCAAGAATTCTGTTAGTTTTATTGCGAACACTAATGCACTGTTGTCTTGGTTTTAGATTACTGCTAACCAGAACTCCTAAATCCTTTTCGCAATCAGTAGTATTAAGATCTACATTATTTAGTTTATATGTGGCATGGTTATTTAACTGTCCAACATTTAGAACTTTGCATTTGTCAATATTAAACTGCATCTGCCACTTCTCCGACCATTGCATCAGTCTATTCAAATCATCCTGGAGTGCTCTAGTGTTATCATTAGAATGAAATGGATGGCCTATTTTGGTGTCATCAGCAAATTTGCTTATGTCGCTATTTATTCCCTCATCTATGTCGTTTATGTAAATTGTAAACAACAACGGGCCCAACACTGACCCCTGAGGAACACCGCTTGTGACGTGCCCCCATTCTGAATTCTTCCCATTTATGCAAACTCTATGCTGTCTATTTGTCAGCCTTGCCCCTACCCAGGAAAAAATTTCTCCTCTTATTCCGTGTACCTTAAGTTTCCTCAATAGCCTCTGGTGTGGAACTCTATCGAGAGCCTTACTGAAGTCCATATACACAATATCATATTCATTACCATGATCTACCTCCTCAAACACCTTAGTGAAAAAAGTTAGTAAATTCGTAAGACAGGAACGCCCCTTTGTAAAACAGTGTTCAGATTCATTAATCAATCTGTGCCTTTTAAGATGGCTACGAATTGCTTCGGCAATTATTGATTCCATAAATTTTCCCACTATGGAGGTAAGGCTTATTGGTCTATAGTTCGAAGCCAAGGACCTGTCACCTGCCTTGTAAATAGGTATTACATTTGCCATTTTCCACTTATCAGGCACTATGCCAGTTTGTAGTGACATGTTAAAAAGATTAGCCAAAGGTATGCTAAGTTCCTCTTTACATTCCATTAGCACCCTTGCAAACAGTTCATCAGGACCTGGGGATTTGGTAGGTTTTAGTTTCTCTATTTGTCTGAGGACCATGTCACTAGTTACCGCAATCGTGCATAGTTCTACATAATCTATTATTTCAGGAATATCGCTAGTATTTTCCTGGGTGAAAACTGAGAGGAAGTAGGTATTGAGAATTTCACACATATCCTTATCACTGTCAGTGATCTGACCAGAGTTACTCTTAAGTGGGCCAATCTTGTCCCTAATCTTACTTCTGTATACCTGAAAGAACCCTTTTGGGCTAGTATTTGAATCCCTTGCGACCTTAACCTCATAATCCCTTTTTGCTTTTCTTATTCCTTTCTTTACTTCTCTCTTTAATTGAATATATTGATTTCTTAACTGCCCATCCCCTCTTTGATACGCCTATATATGCCTCTCTTTTGACCAATGAGATGTTTTAATCTATTGTTCATCCATTTGGGATCATTTTTGTTAGATCTAATTTCCCTACTCGGAACAAAAGTTGTCTGGGCAGCTAGAACTATGCTCTGAAAAACGTCATATTGGCAACCAAGATCACCTACCTGATCCATAGTCAGGACATCTCAATTTAGCCCACCAAGGTAATTTTTCAGTCCCTATGACAAGTATGTGAAGCAGACAAAGAGGATGGAAAATAATCACATCACACTACAATAATCACATACCCAGTGTCCGTAGGAGATCAGGTGAAGCGGGTCACGTCCTCACTAAACTTACCATTACAGATCTAGCACCTGACTCTGTGTTTTACGAGCACCGGCCACGAACCAGCCAGCTAAATGTTAAGTGTTTTCTCGTACATACTGACATAACCTCCTACCTCTCACACCCACCCACATTGTGCGAAGTAAATCTATAAAAGGAATATGGGAAGAGAGGAAAAATACGGAAAAGAAGTGACTACTCTGCTCTAGACAACAAATGAGATAATGGAGAACCTGACTAATAAATGACAAAACATTTCAGAGCAACAAATTTTTATTGAATCTGAGGTCAGTATATAACAATTAGCCAGAAAACCTAGAAACGAATACACAAAATACAAAAATGGAACGACAATTGCAGAATGACAGATTGTAAGAGAGACTGATGAACAATTACCATAAAGAACCTGATAATAGAATGAAAATTAATTGATTCAACAAAATTGTCTCTGAGAAAGAGAAAGAGCAACTGAAAAAAAGATGTCCATTTTGAGATAAGGAATAACACAGGAAAGCTGAAGACAGATATCAACGAATAAATAAAATCCATAAAACACAAAAATTAGTAAAGTAATGGGACTTCTCAGTGTGATACTATGGGTTCTAAATTGGTTTTTCAATAAATGACTGCAGAAAGTGTAACTACCAAAATTATGGATAAAAGATTCATATACTCATAACATTTAAACGAATAGATTGACAGGTAACAATGTACAGATTTGTTTCCTTGATTTGTAAGATATGTATTTAGTGTATCACAGATGATATACAGAAGGAGAACTTTGGAATAATAACTAACGAGAAATATTCATTTTATATGCTAATCCCATATGGGTGTGCAAAGGTAGGGGTGTGCAAAGGTAGGGATGTGCAAAGGTAGGGTTTTGCAATGGGTAAGGATGTGCTTGGAGTAGAGTTGTGGAAGGGAGGAGTTGTGATAAATGGTTTAACGCCAACAAGTTGAGGTAATCAGTCCCTCAGCCTGGAGTCGATGTGGTCAGTCCATCACTCTTAGATTGATGGATTGACCACATCGGCTCCAGGCTGAGGGACTGATTACCTCAAACTACTCCTCTCCTTACACCTTTCTGCTTTACATTGGACTGATGAAGCCACTGTGTGGGGAAACGTTTCTTTAATAAAGATTCCCATATGTTGCATAAGTGTCTCAATCTTCAAGAGTGGAGTTAGTGGAGGAGAGAGTTAATGAGAGTGTAAAATTAAAAAGTCAGTGAATCTGAGTTAAAGGTGTGACTTTCAGTGAAAAAGTCAGTTAGAGTGAGTACGTTAAGGTGCTCTAGATGTTGGAAGTGACTTTTGTATGCCAGCTGATAGATTAAACAATGTATTGATATAAGTTGAACTGACAATGTGACTGCAGTTCTTGCAGAGTGGTGCCAGTCGTTTATTTGTGTGGTAGCTGTGTGTAAGACATGTGTGATGTGTGTCTCATTATGATCGTGAGAGTGAAGTTTCCGTAACTCCAAAATCAAAGTTGTGGATTGAAAAAAGACAATTTGAGTTCTAATTCGGATCAACATTGTTGACAGAGATTTATGAGAGGCTGAGAGAGCACGAAAAGTAATCAAGGAAAGGAATACAGCTGCAGGAAGTTCACTGGTGGTCAGCAACTGACAGAGTATCAGAGTCTGCCTGTTAACTGCCCTGAATATCATCCAGCTAGAAACTCTAGCAAGAAACAACATCTTTGTTTTCTCTAGATATGTGACGTTACCGAAGTTGTATACCAAGGATAATGATATTACGACATTCATATTTCTGGATAGCTTGTAGCACACTCTGGGAATCGTAAACAATAAATAATAAGGCGGATATAATGCTCAGGTACGCGGTAGTAGTGAAAATTGTTTATGTCTGGCTAATGTTTTTGGGTTATTTTCTAAGGAAAAAACAGCTTGACACCAAACACTGGCTATATTATGAGGATTAAACTGAAAGTGTTTTAAAAAAACAGTACAAGGAAGCCCAGGGAAAAGACAGGTAGCAAAGTTTTTGGAAGTTCACACTGAGGCCAGTTGGTGAGAACTGTCCACTTCTACCTACATTAAGAATTTCATGTAGTATGTAGATGTATTAGTCAAGAAAAAAAACATATGGTTCTTTCCCCACCCTCCACTTACTGAAACCGAAGCTGTTCTAAAAAAAAGAGCGTAAAAATAGACCGCATTGGAAAAATGGTCTGGAATTCAGAGGAGAGATGGAACTAAGAGGAAGCAGTGAGCTACAACTGTCTTTACTATATTGTTACTGCTTGTATCTTAAAGTTGTGGTGTTACTCAACTGTCACACATAGTGTTGTGTGTACCAGTGGTTCTACTTCTGGTTACCACCACACATAGTGTTGTGTGTACCAGTGGTTCTACTTCTGGTTACCACCAGTTCTGTTATGAATATCACAACCTTCTATCTATTTCTACCACTTTTCTTAAAACTGACTCGGCTGCCTCGTTCTCAGCTGAGAGTCCTGGTGCTCAACTACATGTGTAATCTGTCTGACTCCTCCATCTATTGTTAACATTATGGTCCACCTGGTAATTGTTTTGTTTTAGTTAGTAGGTATCGGGAATTTTACCCTCAAAGGGTTACGTCGAAGAGCTGATCCAAGGAATGGGATTTAACCTCACCTTCCTTGCTTTCTCTGTGTCTTCTAGTAACTGGCTTATGAGCGTTTCTTATTTAAGTGAAGTAAAAACTAAGATAATTCATAGCAAAAGAGAATTATTGCTAGGAGAATATTTTTTCTTAAATAATCGGACCGGATTTTCTAGAAGAATTTAACTTCGCAATGACAATTTCGGGTAAAATTATTTTCACCTTTATTCTTCTTGCCTAAAATAAAAACAATGAAAATAAAATAAGAATCTTTCATTACAACATTATGAAGACAAACATTGTTACACAACCTGGTCAAAATGGCGACGTTGAAAGTTGTGAACCCCAAACACAGCATCTCCTCAAAGAGGAACTTAACTTTTCAAGAGTAACCATCCCACTGAGCACATTCCATATATGATATTATAACATAAATGTTTTAATATAATGATATACAGACTGATGTAATTACAAGGGAGGACACACAGAAATCTGCGCCTAATAATTACACTCGCCTTGGAAGGTTCGACTGTAGTCCAGCCAGACAAGTACAAGTCCTCAACCAGCTAGACCACAATGGAGTGGCCATCTATTGAGAAATCCAGACGTCTACTTATACTTCAAAGTATATCTACATAATTTAATGATTTTCCGATAGAAGAACTGTGTACGCATATTTTTATGTTGTTTTTGTACACAGGTGAATGTTTTATATTTGTTTCTCTGTACTAACAATGAAAACTGCAACAAACTTATAAAATATTATATGACTCTCGTGTTTCTTGAAAGTAAACGACGAAAATGTTTAAAGGTTACATGTACACAAGTGTAAACAGTTACATGTACACTAACTTAAGTGTACATGCTCTTCGTCAAACTATATTAACAAAGTCCTCTTTAATGAGTAACCCTGAGCTGCTTGGGGATTAGCGTGGACGGTTACAAAGCATGGCTTGCTTCTACAGTGTTTTAAAAGCTGAGGTTGGAGAGTTGAAGGAGGAGGTCTTGCTTCTCCAGGAGGAGATTAGGAGGCTGAAGGTCCACCTCAATGGGCCTGGGAGAGAGTGTGAGGTGGTTGGAGATGTGGGGAATGAGGCTTCTAGCAGTGAGGTGCAGTCTGTCTCTCACTGTGAGGAGGCTGTAGGTGGGGTGGTAGCAACGGCTACCAGCAGTGAGGTGAAGGCCAGCACCTGCTACAAGTGGCGAGTTGTTCACAGTAATGGGAGGCGCATCAGAGTAAGGAAAGTTAAGAGTGCAGATCTGAAGGTAGGAAATCGCTTCTCTGTTCTCCAGGATGAATGTACTTCAGTGGCCAGTGAAGGTAAGGGTACTACTGCCCCTGCTAATGAAGGTAAGCGCATTCTTGTGGTTGGTGACTCTCAGGTAAGATATGTTGATCGTGCTTTTTGTAATAGGAATAAGAAGATGAGAGATAGAGTGTGCTTCCCTGGAGCTGGTGTTGGGGACATTGTCAACAGACTGGATAATATCATGTCAGGTAATGGGAACAAGCCCATTATCTGTCTCAGTGCTGGTGGAAATGATATTGGGAAGGGTAGGAGAGAAGAGCTGCTAGATAAGTACAGGTCAGCTATAGATTTCATTAAGTCTAAGGGAGGGATCCCAATCATATGTAGCATCTTGCCTAGAAGGGGAGTAGGAAATGAATGGTTGTCTAGGGCAATTGGTGTAAATTGCTGGCTAGACAGATACTGCAAGGAACTTGCAATCTCATTCATTGACAACTGGAACAACTTTTATGGCAAACATGATATGTATGCAAGGGATGGGGTTCATCTCTCTGGGGCAGGGGTGGTAGCACTTGCAGACTCGATTGAGAAGGCCATTGGTGAAATGCCTATGATTTTAAACTGATGGAAGATAGAGGTATGGGTGTGTGTGGGAAACAAGCAGGTTGCAACACTAGGGTTGGAAACAGTAAATGTATAAAAGGCATTCAGCATGAAGTTATAAATAAAGACAATAGAACAGGTCAGCAAACAAAGGGGGACAGCAGAGGGCAGCAAGGGAGTAGCTCCCTTAAGGTTTACTATACTAATAGCAGGAGTGTTAGAAATAAGATAGATGAGCTAAGATTAATTGCAAGTGCAGGAAACATAGATATTATTGCTATAACAGAGACCTGGCTCAATCTGAAAGATAGAGAGATGCCCTCTGAATGTCACATACAAGGCTATAAATTATTCCACACTGACAGGGTCAACAGGAAAGGTGGTGGAGTAGCGATGTATGTCAGAGACAATTTAAATAGTTGTGTTAGACAAGATATTAAATTAGAAGCGTCAGCCTCTGAATCTGTTTGGTTACAGCTTCTCGAGGGCCGAGAAAAACTAATTTTGGGTGTGATTTACAGGGCCCCAAATCTTGATAGGGAGTGCAGTAAACTTCTATGGGACGAAATTCGTAAGGCATCTACATACGAAAATGTTGTGCTAATGGGAGATTTCAACTATAGACAGATTGACTGGAGCAATTTGACAGGAAATTTAGAGTCGGGTGACTTTCTTGATACGATCCAGGATTGTTTTTTAAAACAGTTTGTGACAGAGCCAACTAGGGGAAATAACCTCCTTGACTTGGTTCTTGCCAGTAGGGAAACACTAATTAATAATCTTGAGGTTAATGATGAGCTTGGGGAGAGTGATCACAAATCACTCAGTTTTAACATAGCATGGAATTCCCCTAATAATGGCAATCAAGTCTCCGTCCCTGACTTTCGCTTGGCTGATTTCATAGGACTGAAAAATTACTTAGGTGGGCTGAACTGGAATGACCTGACTAGGGGTCAGGTAGGTGGTGATGGTTGCCGATATGATGCTTTCCAGGGCATAGTTCTAGCTGCTCAGTCAAATTATGTTCCAAATAGGGAAATCAGATCAAACAAAAATGATCCTAAATGGATGAACAATAGATTAAAATATCTGATTGGTCAAAAGAGAGGCATATATAGGCAAATCAAAAGAGGAGAGGGGCAATTAAGAAATCGATATATTCAGTTAAAGAGAGAAATAAAAAAGGGAATTAGAAAAGCAAATAGAGATTATGAGGTTAAAGTTGCAAGAGAATCGAAGACTAACCCAAAAGGATTCTTTCAGGTATACATAAGTAAGATCAGGGACAAGATAGGCCCACTCAAAAGTTCCTCGGGTCAGCTCACTGACAGTGATAAGGAAATGTGTAGAATTTTTAACACATACTTCCTCTCAGTTTTTACACAGGAGGATACCAGCGATATTCCAGTAATGATAAATTATGTAGAACAGGACGATAATAAACTGTGCACTATTAGGGTCACAAGTGACATGGTCCTTAGGCAAATAGATAAATTAAAACCTAACAAATCCCCAGGCCCTGATGAACTGTATGCAAGGGTTCTAAAGGAATGTAAAGAGGAGCTTAGCACACCTTTGGCTAATCTTTTCAACATATCACTACAAACTGGCATGGTGCCAGATAAGTGGAAAATGGCAAATGTGATACCTATTTTCAAAACAGGTGACAGGTCCTTAGCTTCGAACTATAGACCAATAAGCCTAACCTCCATAGTGGGAAAATTTATGGAATCAATAATTGCCGAGGCAGTTCGTAGCCACCTTGAAAAGCATAAATTAATCAACGAATCTCAGCATGGTTTTACAAAGGGGCGTTCCTGCCTTACGAATTTATTAACTTTTTTCACTAAGGTATTTGAGGAGGTAGATCATGGTAATGAATATGATATTGTGTATATGGACTTCAGTAAGGCTTTTGACAGGGTCCCACATCAGAGACTATTGAGGAAAATTAAAGCACATGGAATAGGAGGAGAAATTTTTTCCTGGATAGAGGCATGGTTGACAAATAGGCAGCAGAGAGTTTGCATAAATGGGGAGAAATCAGAGTGGGGAAGCGTCACGAGCGGTGTTCCACAGGGGTCAGTGTTGGGCCCCCTGCTGTTCACAATCTACATAAACGACATAGATGAGGGCATAAAGAGCGACATCGGCAAGTTTGCCGATGACACCAAAATAGGCCGTCGAATTCATTCTGACGAGGACATTCGAGCACTCCAGGAGGATTTGAATAGACTGATGCAGTGGTCGGAGAAGTGGCAGATGCAGTTTAATATAGACAAATGCAAAGTTCTAAATGTTGGACAGGACAATAACCATGCCACATATAAACTAAATAATGTAGATCTTAATATTACGGATTGCGAAAAAGATTTAGGAGTTCTGGTTAGCAGTAATCTGAAACCAAGACAACAGTGCATAAGTGTTCGCAATAAAGCTAATAGAATCCTTGGCTTCATATCAAGAAGCATAAATAATAGGAGTCCTCAGGTTGTTCTTCAACTCTATACATCCTTGGTTAGGCCTCATTTAGATTATGCTGCACAGTTTTGGTCACCGTATTACAGAATGGATATAAATTCTCTGGAAAATGTACAAAGGAGGATGACAAAGATGATCCCATGTATCAGAAACCTTCCCTATGAGGATAGACTAAGGGCCCTGAAACTGCACTCTCTAGAAAGACGTAGAATGAGGGGGGATATGATTGAGGTTTATAAGTGGAAGACAGGAATAAATAAAGGGGATGTAAATAGTGTGCTGAAAATATCTAGCCTAGACAGGACTCGCAGCAATGGTTTTAAGTTGGAAAAATTCAGATTCAGGAGGGATATAGGAAAGTACTGGTTTGGTAATAGAGTTGTGGATGAGTGGAACAAACTCCCAAGTACCGTTATAGAGGCCAGAACGTTGTGTAGCTTTAAAAATAGGTTGGATAAATACATGAGTAGATGTGGGTGGGTGTGAGTTGGACCTGATAGCTTGTGCTAACAGGTCGGTTGCCGTGTTCCTCCCTTAAGTCAATGTGACCTGACCTGACTAGGTTGGGTGCATTGGCTTAAGCCGGTAGGGACTTGGACCTGCCTCGCATGGGCCAGTAGGCCTTCTGCAGTGTTCCTTCGTTCTTATGTTCTTATGTTCTTATATTCGGTATACAAGTTTTGTTGACTTTAATGTTGCAGAGTAAACACTGATGTACATATCTTATTACCTTCCTCAGTTATACTTGTTGTATGTCACTTATATCTTGTCACTTGTATCACTCCATCAACACTTTACCTAACATAATCAACACACACACTTACTCGACTATAATTAATACACTCTTTACTGTTCATGTTATTCCGTTACCAGGAAACTATACACTTGATCACTGTTATTCCGTTACCAGGAAACTATACACTTGATCACTGTTATTCCGTTACCAGGAAACTACACACTTGATCACTGTTATTCCGTTTCCAGGAAACTACACACTTGATCACTTTTATTTCGTTACCAGGAAACTACACAGTTGATCACTGTTATTCCGTTACCAGGAAACTACACACTTGATCACTGTTAACACTTGATCACTGTTAACATACCATTAATCAATACTAACTTTCCTACTGTTAACCTGCTGACTCATTCACTCTCTTTCTTTATACTCTTTTTTTATTTATTTACTTTATATTCACTTTCTTTTATTCTCCTCGTTCATTCTCACCAATTTCGATTTATTTTATTTAAATTTCTCCAAATTCCCTTACTGCAAGCCTCCTTCCTTCATATTGCCTTCATTCCCACTTCCTTCATATTGCCTTCATTAACACTTCCTTCATATTGCCTTCATTCCCACTTCCTTCATATTGCCTTCATTCCCACTTCCTTCATATTGCCTTCATTCCCACTTCCTTCATATTGCCTTCATTCCCACTTCATATTGCCTTCATTCCCACTTCCTTCATATTGCCTTCATTCCCACTTCCTTCATATTGCCTTCATTCCTACTTCCTTCATATTGCCTTCATTCCCACTTCCTTCATATTGCCTTCATTCCCACTTCCTTCATATTTCATTCCCACATATTGCCTTCATTCATTCCACTTCCTTCACATATTGCCTTCATTCCCACTTCCTTCATATTGCCTTCATTCCCACTTCCTTCATATTGCCTTCATTCCCACTTCCTTCATATTGCCTATTGCCTTCACTTCCCACTTGCCTTCATTCACTTCCTTCATATTGCCTTCATTCCCACTTCCTTCATATTGCCTTCATTCCCACTTCCTTCATATTGCCTTCATTCCTTCACTTCCTTCATATTGCCTTCATTCCCACTTCCTTCATACTTCAATCATTCATACTCACTTCATACTTCCTTCATATTGCCTTCTCCACTTCCTTTACTTCCTTTCTTCCTTTCATTACTCACCTTTATTTCATTCATATTCTTTTCCAATATTCTCGCCTCTTACTTCCTTCAGAATCTCTTTGAACTTTATTCATCACCATTATAACTAACTTTCAACCATTTATTTCGGTTCATCCACAATTCATCACGATATCTCTCCAGCAGTGCCTCACCTTAACTTTTCAACCATCGTCAATGTTTTTCGTAGCAAGTGTGAACAAGAATCATTTTGTGATTTGGGAGTAAAGTGTTCAGTACATGTTCTGGCTTAGAACAAAGTACATGTTACATATTAAACATATAGTCAATTCAAGGATTTTTTTTTCCCAGTCGGCTTAAATCTGTTACATATTGTTTTGAGAGAAGTTTATCATTGTCCACGAGTTTCTCTGAGCTCCGTTGATCAGTTCATTAACCCTAATTTAAATGCCATGGTAAATAAGAAAAATATATTGGTGCTTTGTGATAACTTCCCCCTCAAGGAAGGTTCCTTGATGTTGGTGAGGGGATCTTGATTTAGGGAATTGGATCTGTGCTCCAGTTCCCCGAATTAAGCCTGAATGCCTTCCACATCCCCCCCCAGGCGCTGTATAATCCTCCGGGTTTAGAGCTTCCCCCTTGATTATAATAATAATGTGATAACTTCATATTTCATCGAGAGCTGGTGGTTAATGTTTATTGATCGGGAAGATTATTGTGAAATGTGTTGATGAATAGAAGGAAAACAGATTCGAAAGAAGGAAGAGGATCAAGATCTCTTCATCGGGCGAGACACCTTCCTCAAAGTTACTGTAGCTAGATTGTGGGGACGATCTCTGGTGTTCTCACTCTTATCAGGTCGAGATTACACTCTGTTCATGCCTTTTCGCTGTTTTTTTTTTAATTCAAGTCTCGAGAGTGAAGTCAAGGTAAAGGAAATCAAGTCCCAAACATTTCAGCTAATACGGATTCCATTATTTAATAATCGTTCATATGTAAAAAAAAAAAATATGCTAAAATGTTTTAGATGGCAGTATAAGGATGTTTTAATAAATTGATAAACCGGGTCGAGCCCAAAACATTTCCTTTTTAAAGCTGCCCAAAATGATAAATGTTAAATAATTACATGTCATTTTTATAAGAAATCTAATTAGTCATTATTATTTGCGACCATTGTCAGCCTCAGAGTTATCTCTGAGTTACCAGACCTTGCCACGTGGAGGCCAGTGGTTCGTCTTTAAGGTCCACCCACCCACTTACTGTGTTTTTGATGCTTTCCTCAGGTCCATGTGTCCAGGAGTCCATCTGTGTCCCCTCAGATATTCCCCCTTTCCCACTTTCCCAAGGTTTCTCGCCTTTCCCAGGTCAATGTGTCCAGGAGTCCATCCGTGTCCCCTCAGATGTTCTCCCTTCCCCACTTTCCCAGGGTCTGCCTTAGCAACCAGTATCTTCTTCTTTCCCAGGAGTCCGCCTCAGATATTCCCCCCCCTTCCCTTCCCCACTTCCCCAAGGTGCTCTCGCCTTTCCCAGGTCCATGTGTCCAGGAGTCCATCTGTGTCCCCTCAGATGTTCTCCCTTCCCCACTTTCCCAGGGTCTGCCTTAGCAACCAGTATCTCCTTCTTTCCCAGGAGTCCGCCTCAGATATCCCCCCCCTTCTCTTCCCCACTTCCCCAAGATGCTCTCGCCTTTCTCAGGTCCATGTGTCCAGGAGTCCATCCGTGTCCCCTCAGATGTTCTCCCTTCCCCACTTTCCCAGGGTGTGCCTTAGCAACCAGTATCTCCTTCTTTCCCAGGAGTCCGCCTCAGATATTCCCCCCTTCCCTTCCCCACTTCCCCAAGGTGCTCTCGCCTTTCCCAGGTCCATGTGTCCAGGAGTCCATCTGTGTCCCCTCAGATGTTCTCCCTTCCCCACTTTCCCAGGGTCTGCCTTAGCAACCAGTATCTCCTTCTTTCCCAGGAGTCCGCCTCAGATATTCCCCCCCCTTCCCTTCCCCACTTCCCCAAGGTGCTCTCGCCTTTCCCAGGTCCATGTGTCCAGGAGTCCATCCGTGTCCCCTCAGATGTTCTCCCTTCCCCACTTTCCCAGGGTCTGCCTTAGCAACCAGTATCTCCTTCTTTCCCAGGAGTCCGCCTCAGATATTCCCCCCCTTCCCTTCCCCACTTCCCCAAGGTGCTCTCGCCTTTCCCAGGTCCATGTGTCCAGGAGTCCATCCGTGTCCCCTCAGATGTTCTCCCTTCCCCACTTTCCCAGGGTCTGCCTTAGCAACCAGTATCTCCTTCTTTCCCAGGAGTCCGCCTCAGATATTCCCCCCTTCCCTTCCCCACTTCCCCAAGGTGCTCTCGCCTTTCCCAGGTCCATGTGTCCAGGAGTCCATCCGTGTCCCCTCAGATGTTCTCCCTTCCCCACTTTCCCAGGGTCTGCCTTAGCAACCAGTATCTCCTTCTTTCCCAGGAGTCCGCCTCAGATATTCCCCCCTTCCCTTCCCCACTTCCCCAAGGTGCTCTCGCCTTTCCCAGGTCCATGTGTCCAGGAGTCCATCCGTGTCCCCTCAGATGTTCTCCCTTCCCCACTTTCCCAGGGTCTGCCTTAGCAACCAGTATCTCCTTCTTTCCCAGGAGTCCGCCTCAGATATTGCCCCCCCCCCTTCCCCACTTCCCCAAGGTGCTCTCGCCTTTCCCAGGTCCATGTGTCCAGGAGTCCATCCGTGTCCCCTCAGATGTTCTCCCTTCCCCACTTTCCCAGGGTCTGCCTTAGCAACCAGTATCTCCTTCTTTCCCAGGAGTCCGCCTCAGATATTCCCCCCCCCAATCCCACTTCCCCAAGGTGCTCTCGCCTTTCCCAGGTCCATGTGTCCAGGAGTCCATCCGTGTCCCCTCAGATGTTCTCCCTTCCCCACTTTCCCAGGGTCTGCCTTAGCAACCAGTATCTCCTTCTTTCCCAGGAGTCCGCCTCAGATATTGCCCCCCCCCCTTCCCCACTTCCCCAAGGTGCTCTCGCCTTTCCCAGGTCCATGTGTCCAGGAGTCCATCCGTGTCCCCTCAGATGTTCTCCCTTCCCCACTTTCCCAGGGTCTGCCTTAGCAACCAGTATCTCCTTCTTTCCCAGGAGTCCGCCTCAGATATTCCCCCCTCCCCCTTCCCCACTTCCCCAAGGTGCTCTCGCCTTTCCCAGGTCCATGTGTCCAGGAGTCCATCCGTGTCCCCTCAGATGTTCTCCCTTCCCCACTTTCCCAGGGTCTGCCTTAGCAACCAGTATCTCCTTCTTTCCCAGGAGTCCGCCTCAGATATTCCTCCCCCCCCCCTTCCCCACTTCCCCAAGTTGCTCTCGCCTTTCCCAGGTCCATGTGTCCAGGAGTCCATCCGTGTCCCCTCAGATGTTCTCCCTTCCCCACTTTCCCAGGGTCTGCCTTAGCAACCAGTATCTCCTTCTTTCCCAGGAGTCCGCCTCAGATATTCTCCCCCCCCCTTCCCCACTTCCCCAAGGTGCTCTCGCCTTTCCCAGGTCCATGTGTCCAGGAGTCCATCCGTGTCCCCTCAGATGTTCTCCCTTCCCCACTTTCCCAGGGTCTGCCTTAGCAACCAGTATCTCCTTCTTTCCCAGGAGTCCGCCTCAGATATTCCCCCCCCCTTCCCCACTTCCCCAAGGTGCTCTCGCCTTTCCCAGGTCCATGTGTCCAGGAGTCCATCCGTGTCCCCTCAGATGTTCTCCCTTCCCCACTTTCCCAGGGTCTGCCTTAGCAACCAGTATCTCCAGTGTTTTGTCCCAGGTCCAGCCTTAGAGTCCAGAAGTCCATCTGTCCGCCTCAGATATTCCCCCTTCCCCACTTCCACAAGGTATCCTTGCCTTTCCCAGGTCCATGTGTCCAGGAATCCATCCGTGGGCCCCCGGATGTCTCCCCTTCCTCACTTCCCTTAGGATATCTTCCAGCCTCAGCCTTCCCCAGGTTATGTATCCCTCCGTGATCTAGCCAGATGAGAACGAGGCCTTGTTTAGCTGGTCTACGGTAGAGACTGTCCAGGTGGGTGGAATTACAGGAGGGGACACACAGAAACTGCGTCCTGTAAATACACCCACCAAGACAGTCTAGACCGTAGGTCAGCCAGACGCAGCCAAGCTACCGTCCAGTTCGCCCACCAAGGCCTGGTCACTCAGTGAAATTTTGGGAGTTCTATTTATATTATACAATTTTTCTACATTAAATATAAGATTTTTTACTTAATTAGCAGTTCAAGTGTGTTTGTGAATGTTTTTGTGTGTGTTTATGAGTGCTCGTTTGTTAGTGTGTTTGTCCACCTCCACGAGAACTGTAATAAGTGTTTAACTTTTTATTTTCATTTGTTTATTTATGCTATATATTCGCAAGACGAGCAGTGAGTTACAAACAATGGAAATATATAACTTTGTCTGACTTTTTAGGTTATCCTGGGTAATTTACGCATATGTTACTTTGCATGATCATTTGTGTAACTATTTATGTATATCTGTACCTAAAAAAACTTACACACACTCTTATTTTCACTCTCATTTGCACATTTGTGCAACGGCAGCCTGCGTGGTCACCATCATTCATACACGCACAAAACAACGCAACTGCACGCACACACAAACATGTATAAAAAACACTCATCAACCTCTTACACTAATATGAATGCAATCACAAGCGCACACACACACACACACACACACACACACACACACACACACACACACACACACACACACACATTAGGTTATATAATACATATATATATATATATATATATATATATATTATATATATATATATAATATATATATATATATATATATATATATATATATATATATATATATATATATATATATATATATATATATATATATATATAATGTGTTTGTGCGTGTGTGTGCGTGTGTGTGTGTGTGTGTGTGTGTGTGTGTGTGTGTGTGTGTGTGTGTGTGTGTGTGTGGATAAGTTCTTTATTGAATCCTGTACTTTCCTACATCTTCCACAACAGTGTCTCCCACTTAAACAATATTTTGCAGTGGTATATAAGACTGTGTCCAGAAGTTGTAAACTGTACCAGAAACAAACACTGTGTCCAGCAGTTGTAAACTGTACCAGAAACAAACACTGGGACAAAAGCTGTTCATTATTTTTGTTTTGTTTACAATTATTGTTTATATTTGTGTCCGTATGTGACTCTGTCTTCCCACCAAGAAATCTGCTACAAAAATGTCATCAGTTTCCTTTTTTGTGGAGTTCGTCTTTTTATATATATGCAAGTCACTGAAATGTCCACAAGTAAACACGCAAGTACACAAAGTACACACACACACACACACACACACACACACACACACACACACACACACACACAAAGTACACACACACACACACACACACACACACACACACACACACAATTCTCTCGTTCCACTGTGGATAATATACATGGAGAGAATTTCGGGGGTCAACGCCCCCGAGGCCCCGTCTGAGACCAGACCTCTAGAATATATATAAACACAATTTGCCCAGCACACGTATAATACTTAATATCCAACCCCTGTGTCACTCACATGTGTGCAAACATTCTCATGCACATATGTGTACTTTCTCACACAGACATCATCAGACCACACCTCTCCTTATAAGTGTATCTGCTCTATAGTATATTAGAGTGTAAGTCTGAGGGACCTGCTGGTTCACCAGACTATTAAAAATTCGAGATAAATTACCTCCTACTTGATAACAATAGTTATGATCTATGGTTTGCGGTGTTTTGTGATTTGCAGTAATGATTTGTGATTTAGAGTAATGACTGTGATTTTGCAGTGTTTTTAGTGATGTGTAGTGATATGTGATTTCCAGTTTGTATTTAAATTATATTATATATTTTAATAGAATTCTGAATAATCGGGATGTAGAATGCTGTTACATAGTATTTTCTAGATATCCTTAATGATAAATATGAAGATATAAGGAAGTAACAGTTGAGAGAGTCTTGTACTGGATATAGCAAGAAAACATTCTTGTGAATTATTACATAATTTTTAATTTTTCCCGTCTTCACTTCTCTCAACTTCACTATATTGAGAAAAATATTCACAAACACAATAAAAAAGAAAGAAAATAAGATGTACAAACTGGGAGAGTCAACCTCTCGACAAAAGTGATTGTTGATGTTGATGTTACAACCTGGCCAGTACAACTCTGTCTTAATGTCTTCAATATTGCTGTTTTATGTATTATTGTTATCTTGCTCTACTCTTCCCTTATTTTATTGTATTGTTCTTGTATGTTCTTGTGTGATATTTATGTACTGCTGTACTGTTCTGCTGTATGTTACTGTATTTTTCTTATGTGTTACAGTTTTGTTCTTGTGTGTTACTGTACTGTACAGTTTTGTGTTGTTCTATTGTTATTATGAGGTACTTTTCTAGACAGTTCTTCATTATTTATTTTTTGTGTTTTCCGTCACTCGATCAATCACAATCTTGACATATTCATTCCTTGGTATAATCAACAGGCAATACACAAACACTAATATTTATGTGTTAGTATGCAGTCCTTGCATGTTACAGTAGTAATTTTCCTGTGTATTTAAGTTACTCCACTGTTCTTGCGTGTTGCCGTACCGTTTTTCTGCATTACTTTACTGTTCTTGTATACTGACATGCTTGCTGTGTTGCTGAGGTGAGGTAAAGCTTCCACATTATTATTTACATCAAGCACTTCAAACTTTCCCACTGTACCTTCCACAACAGTGTCTCCCACACTAATTATCATATCACCCCAAGCAATAATTTTCCACGACTCAACATTCCTAACACATTCACTTAACATCTAGCATCCCACCATTTGCTTCAGGATTCAATTTCCAGTGTTATTACTTTAGCTGCATTTCGTGAGTCTTTACTTGACACTAACAAAGTACTGTCATGCACATACAGTGAAAAAGTTAGCGGTTTAGCGTTAGCTGAGCTAATTTTTTAGTTAGAGGATTAGCGGTTAGCGAAGCTAACTTTTTGGTTAGCTGTGCCCACCGCTGTTTTTAAGTTTAACGAAGGGAGACTCAAGATCGGAACATTCTCAAACATTTAAATTTACTTTTTTCAAAATTTTCGTTTATTGCTTGAGAACACCATATTCGTTTGGCTTCAAATTTTCAGTGCTGATGTGTTGTATCCCGGGCAAGATTCTTGGGACTATTTGCATGCCCTATATACAATAATACAAATCCCATTCCAAATTTTCTTTCTGTGTGACAACTGTTAAAAGGCTCCTCTCATCGACATTGAAATTTGACTGTGTATCCTACTAAAACAGTTGGTATATTTAATGGAATGGATAGCTGCTGTACCACAACTATTCTTCTCAAAATGGTTTAGAATTACTTTACATTATTACATTATTTTCCCATGACACTACCATAATATTTAAAGGGGGTGGACCGGTAAGCCAGCGGAAGGCCTCGGTCAGATGACCAAAAGCTCCAACAGCGGGTCATCATCGAAGACCCGCGTCAGGAAACACTTGTCCTGTTTCCTGACGAACCTTACCTAACCTAACCCTTGACACTGGTGAGGGGTTCTTAACCCAAACTGGACTCGTCTTACTTTTTCTTGATTGGAATTTAAATGCCTACTATTCCAGAGGCGCGTTAAGCATTGTTCTTGACTTACATGTAGAAATTAGGAAAGGCATCATCAATCTTCAGTGGCTTATGTGTCATGTGAAATGTAACGGCTTTAACTTTTTGTGGATTTACGCTGCGTAGCTATAAATTTTGTTGGATTCTGTGCAACAAATGTAAAATGCATTTTCTGGTGATCTTTAAACTTTTAGTCCTGATGTGTTTTCCTCAGAGGAAGCAATCTGTTGAGGTTAAGGTTAGTAGAAGGTTCCGATTTTATTAATAAAAATAGTTTGTGAGATAATTTACTTTTTCGGTTCCCCAAATTTAAATTAATATTATGTACGTTTATATATGGCTATATGGCTATAACAGCCGTGTGCCTTCTTGGCCATTATTAAAAACTTGTATGTTATGGACTAAGCCAACATAAAACTTACTTGCTTACTGTACTTCCTTAAAAGGTGCTTTTATGGAAGAAATATTTAATAAGGTGAAATTGTGTTTTTCGAGCGATAATTTCTGAGTGTTGCATCTGACTCACTTCAGCCCTTCCATACCGATAACTTTATATTTCATCTTGAAGATTAATGTGATTGTGTATTTTAGGATATTGGTCTCTTAAAGGTATGAATTAGATTTGGGCTGCATATGCTATAATTTACCATTTTTATTAAAGAAATTTGGATTTTATTTTCTACATGACTTGTGAATGCCTCTTCTGATTCACTTCAAATATATAATTCTAATATCTAAATGCGTTATCAACCTATGCAGCACTCTGCACTTTTCCAATGGCTTGCACTGAGGCACAGTGGACTGGGATTATGGAATACTTGGATACATTGATCAGATCGAGCAGAGACTGATATGCAACTAGTTGAGGATATGTCTCTCCCACTAATGGATTCTTCAGTGAGTTTATATAGTGGCGGAGGTCAGGTCACCGTTAGTGCAAGGTACGTTGAGAGGAAGGAAATGGACGGAGCTGGGCGATGGCTGTGTTCTGCTCCGGTAAATTACATCATGCTAACATTTTAGATATAATGATTCTCCCTATATTCTGAGTTAAGGTGGTGCTAGTAGTGATGAGAGAGAACTTTCAACACCGTCTGCTGCGACGAACGGACTTCCTGATGACTAATGTAGCATTCTGAAAGTCCATGAAATGTCCACAGGAGTTTCGATGAATAGCACAAGGATTGTTCAAGGCATTTCTCTGGCAAACGTAGCAGTGTTCAAAGTTTCTTTGTGTGGTCCTTCTTGAGATTTCCCCAACAAATTTTGTCAGACGACCCATATAGAATGTGTGCTGTTTTCGTATCACTCTTAACAATATCATGTTATATGTTCAAAACGGATTGGTTACCAAACAAGACGATGAATCTCTTCGTGGTGCGTTGTTGACTAGCAATATTAATGATCTTTTCTGCCTTTATCCTATAGTCAGTAATAAAAGGGGAGGGGTAATATAGATTGGAGAAAGCGTTGCGAATATAACTGCGAATATAACTGAAATGCAAAAGGTCGTCTTTGCTAGTTGGTTTTATTTATACCTAGAACTCCAGTATATTCCTCTTCCATAGAGAACTTAATGGAAGATTCTATGTTGTTTAAGAGTTCTACAGTGTTGAGGCGTCTTGGGATGATGACCAAGACATCGTCAACATTCTTTAACCATGTAACACTGCCTGGTACTTCACTCTCCTCCTAATCCTCCAGGCGCTAAAGAGATTTTATATGATCCGTTTACGTTCAAAAGGTATTTGAATTCTTCTCCTCCTACTCTGCAATCATTCCATCTGCAAATCTGTACAGTTATAAGTTGCATTTGAGCTCACATTCTCGTGCACATTGCTTCTGTGTTCACATTTCCCTTGTCTATAGTTTCCAGGTTCAATCCCTCAGTATCTATAGCTTAAATGTACACTGCCTCTGGCGTCAGAACTCCTACGTTAATAACTCTCGTATCCATTACCCGTGGGTCAACAGATTCCAAGTCCATAATATATAATACGTCAATACCCGGGTTTGAAGCTCCTCTAGCTATTGCGCAAGCGCGGAGAGACAAGAGACTGCGAGAGAAAGAGCGAGCGAGAGAGAGAGAGAGAGAGAGATTAGGGTGGATGGGCGGAAAGAGAGACAGACATGCAGCATCATTCATGGATGATCATTCCCGTAGTCTGGTAATTACACATTTTTTAATGTTTCCGATACTACTTTATATTGTGATGTACTATAATATTCACACACCACAGTATAATATTTTGTGTTGTGATGTTCATATGTTATTCTGTTATACCTGGAAAGTGGGCGGAATCGTAAATGCTCTATCAACAACTAGTCTTGATAAAGCAGTGCCTGACAGGTTGTGCATAATTGTATATAGTTCTTCTGTTTTCTAATTATGTCCAAGAATCTGTATTGATAAAGCCACTGGATGGCGAAACGTCTACAATAAAGATAACCAGATGTTGCACAAGTGTCTTAACTTTCATCTTGTCGGTATTGTATACCTGTCTTGCACAAATCTAGACTACCGTGAAGGTCGACTTTATTAATGAGATATTTTAGTGTGGATGAGAGAGTGATGTTCCTGAGAAATGTTAAGTGAAACTTTTCTGAATTTTGAGTCAACATAATTGTTTTGGGAAACATAAATACCATTGTGGGAGACACTGTTGTGGAAGATGTAGGAAAGTACAAGATTCAATAAAGAACTTACGCTAAAGAATTCCTTTATTTCTGGTTTATTGCCTCCGCAAAAGATATTAGATGATAGAGAGGGACGAGAGACATACATGTGTCGTGGTTATCGTGTGTGTGTGTGTGTGTGTGTGTGTGTGTGTGTGTGTGTGTGTGTGTGTGTGTGTGTGTGTGAATGTACTTGTGTACTTTCGTATTTACCTGTGGAAGTTTCAGTGTCTTTCATATAGGAAAATGATGTTTTTTAACAAAATAGAAAGCTGATAACTTTTTTGTAGCAGATTTCTTGGTGGGAAGACATAGAATCACACACGGACACACTTCTATACACGATAAAACGTTCACAGGTACACTTATAAAGCTGCATTAGTGAAAACAAAACAAAAATTAACTTTAACACTTAATGAAACTTAAATAGAAGTCCGAGATTATCACTAAGTAACCTCACCTTGGTGGCCGAGTTGGGTAGCAGCTTGGTCTTGTCTGGCTGGTCTGCTGTTCAAGGCTGTCTTGGTAGGTGTAATTACAGGACGCAGTTTTCTGTGTGTCCCCTCCTGTAATTCCACCCACCTGGACAGTCTCGGCAGTAGACCAGCTAGACAAGACCAAGATACCATCCAACAAGGTTACTGGGGAGGGGCCAACACATACACAACACACACACACACATACACACCCGTCCACCCAACCAACCGCCAACGCAACAATCCACCCAACAACCCACGCACCCAACCACCCGCCCACCTGGGAAAGTGAGGAAGGGAGTTCATCTGAGGGGACACAGGTGGACTTCTGGACACACGGAACTAGGGAAAGCACCAAAACAACCGGGAGTGGGAAATGTGGAAGGGTTGACATCCGGGGGCCCACGGATGGAGACCTGGAAACATAAATCACACCTGACTATGACCACACCGCACCATGATCACACACACACACACCCGCCCATCCAACCCACCCACCCAACAACCCACCCAGCCACCCGCCCACCTGGGAAAGTGAGGGAGTTCATCTGAGGGGACACAGGTGGACTTCTGGACACACGGAACTAGGGAAAGCACCAAAACAACCGGGAGTGGGAAATGTGGAAGGGTTGACATCCGGGGGCCCACGGCTGGAGACCTGGAAACATAAACCACACCTGACTATGACCACACCACACCATGATCACACACACACCCCCGCCCCCCAAAAACCCAACCACTCACCTACACAACAAGCCACCCGCCCACCTGGGAAAGTGAGGGAGTTCATTTGAGGGGACACAGGTGAACTTCTGGACACACGGAACTAGGGAAAGCACCAAAATAACAGGAAACATAAATCACACGTGACTATGACCACACCTCACTATGACCTCACCTATGATCAGACCTGACTATGACCTCCACCTATGATCACATGTACGATCCATGATCCACACCTGGGAATTCATCTGAGGGGACACAGATGGACTTCTGGACACACGGAACTACAGTACCAAAATAACCAGAAGTGGGAAATGTGGAAAGGTTGACATCCGGGGGCCCACGGATGGAGACCTGGAAACATAAGCCACACCTGACTATGATGACACCCTATGTACACACACACCCGCCCACACCCCGCCATGATGACACCCCACATACACACACACCCGCCCACCCCAAAAATCCACTCGCCCAACCACCCACCTACCCAACAACCCAACCACCTGGGAAAGTGAGGAAGGGAGTTCATCTGAGGGGACACAGGTGGACTTCTGGACACACGGATCTAGGGAAAGCACCAAAACAACCTGGAGTGGGAAGTTTGGAAGGGTTGACATCCGGGGGCCCACGGATTGAGATCTGGAAACATGAACCACACCTGACTATGATGACACCCCACATACACACACCCGCCCACACCTCGCCATGATGACACCCCACATACACACACACCCGCCCACCCCAAAAATCCACCCACCCAACCACCCACCTACCGAACAACCCAACCACCTGGGAAAGTGAGGAAGGGAGTTTATCTCAGGGGACACAGGTGGACTTCTGGGCACACGGAACTAGGGAAATCACCACAACAACCGGGAGTGGGAAGTGTGAAGGGTTGACATCCGGGGGCCCACGGATGAAGACCTGGAAACATGAACCACATGACTATGACCACAAATCACCTCACTATGACCACAAATCACCATGACCCACAGATGGACTTCTGGACACACGGAACTAGTGAAAACATCGAAATAACCGGAAGTGCGAAGAATGGAAGGGTTGACATCCGGGAACCCACGGATGGAGGCCAGGAAACATAAGCCACACCTGACTATGACCTCATCTAACTATGACCACACCTGACCATTACCACACCTAACTATGACCATCCCCACCTTTGATCACATCTACGACCACACTTCATCATGATCCACACCTGGGGGTTCATCTGAGGGGACACAGATGGACCTCTGGACACACAGAACTGGGGAAGGCACCAAAATAACCGGAAGTGGGGAGTGTGGAAGGGAAACCAGGAAACATGAACCACACCTGAATATGACCACACTTCTCTATGACCTCATTTAAGGTTTGAAGCTGATCACTGGTCATTACCTAGGAAACTATTTACTCAAAGTGAGCGACAACCTCTGTATTAATAAGGTCCAACAATGGTAAAATTTATAGCGCATCGTCAACAATATTTTGAAACATTTTTTTAGTTTTTGATTAAAAAATGAATATACTACGAACATAGTTGGTCCCTGGGTTATAGTGGTTTTCGTAACTAAATAAACTTAGTACGTCTAGGTCTTCACTCGGAGAGGAAAATGAATTTTCTTAGTTTCTATTTAATTTATTAATAATCATAATAATCACTTAAATCCACCTTCTCATATTTTGCCATTTCTCATTAAAACATCACAGTACTAGGTCAAGTATTTACAAATGGCTCTGAGTGAGTCACGAAATATTAGTATATGTACATGCACAGGCGTTGCTTAAAAACTCGAACACATTAATAGATTTCTTATAATAGGGTTCACTTTACAATAAACCCTCTTACACTACAGAGGCTTGCTCACTTGGCTTCACTTTCTCTAAGAGCTTCTTAACCGCCTCCTCCAACCGAGATAAGTCTTAGCAATGAGTTCCCGAAAATTCCTGGGATTTTCTAGGGAGGCGAATGGTGGTTTTAGAGGTGGATACTCCCCTAGACCCTTCCTGGTCCAGAGGAAGGTATGAACTGAACACTTTGACTCGGTCGGAGCAGGGGTTGAGTAGCTCAAAACACCTACTGGCGTTTGGCCAGGTCACCAGCAGTTGACACTAATTAAACAACCTACCTATATACAAAGCTAAGTAATACGACCAGATAATATTATAGTCGAGTAAATTCATTTTAGCTACTAATGGAATTACTCCTGAATATAATATTAAGTGAAATAACAAAAATAACATGTAAAAGTATACCATTGTGATAATAACAAGTAGAAACAGTCTACTTAAAATGAATAAAAAGGTGTAACACCATAATTGTTGTGTAATTTTATAAGCTTGACTTAGCTTATTTTGATTTCATAATTCACTTCATTAAGCAATAATTCCAACCGAGAGATAAAAAGTTCAAGCTACTGAATGACTCGCTCGGGGCACCTATCGCGTTGCTCTCAACGGTTTTTCAAGAGATAGGTCAACCTAGAAAGGATGCATCCTTAGGAAAACACCAGCCAGAAAATGTCCCCTGAGGTTAATTTTCACTGACTGTCCACTAATTTAGCAGGACAACCCTTAATTACAAATGTTCTCGTAGCTTACCCGCTCAGAGATACAAACCTCTTTTTACTGAATCCTGGCCATTGCTGCGTTAACAATGCACTCCAGTGTTCATTAATATTCAGTAATAATCCTATTTGGCTGGGTTTCTACTAAAACGGATGGGGAAGGTTCTAATTAAATAAGCAAGAGTGCCCTTGAATGAACTGATATCGAATAAGTAAAATTAAAAATAATTTTGAATAGCAACAAGAGAGGGCAGAGCCAATCTCAAGGAAACAGCGGTGTTCCTCCAGGCAGTATGTACGTCGAATATACAGGTAATAAGCAACGAAAACGTAACCAAAGAGTTTTGTTCAATTATATCAATAATTATCGCTCTAGAGTACGTAGTTTTACGTACGTTATTAGCCTGTCACTGATTATGACGCTGAACCTCTCAAAAGAATATGGAGATCCTTGTCCCTATCGCCAGTAAAATATCTTCCTACACTTGAGAAGCGTTTCGCCTACACAGTGGGTTTCTTCAGTCAAATACAGAGGCAGGTGAAGTAGCGAAATGAAAATGTAATCAGTCCATCAGTCATGGAGCTGGAAGTGAAGTGTTGGTAGAGCAGATTAATGCCAGATGATCTGGCGTATTAAACTATTAAATCAGTTAATTATTGCATGAGTAATAATTTTCCATTTGATAATTCTCTTCCCTTTTATTCATTAACGAATCTCACAATATTCTTTTGTGGGAAACTTCCGACGGCTGTGTCAAGAGTGAGAGTAATCTCTTCTAAAGCCTGTGTCAAGAGTGCAATCCTTTGGCCTCAGTCTGTATTTCATCGTGGATAAATCAGTAAAATTTATTAAAAAAAATTAACATTATTATTATACTAGCATCCTAGCTCTATCTTCCTCCTCTTTCTTTTAGCATCTTAACATTTGATGAGTTTCGAGAGAAGCAACAGCCTGGTCAACCAGGCTGTTGCTGCTGGACACCCGCTGCCCGACATATCTATCACAGCCTGGTTGATCTGGCACCTGGTGAAGATACTTGTCCAGTTTCCTCTTGAAGACTTCCACACTTGTTCCAGAATGACACTCGTACTACGCTATTATCTCTTCGTCCGTTCCACATATTTACCTGTCAAAGAAAATTGCACGATTACCTAAAACAAAATATTTTCGCAAATTATTTGATTTTACAGTCATTGCCTGTTTTAAGTTCTATTGGCGAATTATTCCATACCACTGATGACTGTACCAGACACAATCAAATTACATTAAGCTAATCATAATTATATATCACTGTTATCATTTACAGCGAATTGCTTTACAATAAAAAATCACGAAAAGAGAGAGACATTATAGTTTTTCGTAGTAAGATAGGAAGATTTTTTTAAAATAAATCGACTGCTTATGGTATATAAAGGAAAAAGTTGAACTCTTCAGAGCTTTCTCACCAGATTTAGTGCAAGTAACATGCATTACTCTTTGATCACTGAAAGTACACTGTATTAAGCAAAAACTGTGCTTAGGTATGCAAGTAATGGGAGGTATACAGGTGGTGGGAGGTACACAAGGGGAGAGGAGTGAGAGGCTGAGCAAATTTAGAATTTGATGCCGAAGTGGCTAGCTTATTGTTCACTCCATATCCTTCCTGTCTATCTTCATATTCACCATCTTCACAACCCTTTAAGAACTCCTCACCATCTTCAACACACACCTTGAAGAAACCTTCATCAACTGAAGGACACACCTTGAAGAGGACGAAGAGCTCATAATTCAAAGAAATGAGTGTGTCATGCCTTTCCTCAGATCAACCTTAATTACATCAATTTACGCAGCCGTTTTATGACCTACGGGTGTAGCGCTTGCTTATGATTTTATTAATAATAATAATAATATACATGTTCCAATGAGGACAATTTATATTTTTTTCCTACCATATATATGTCGCACATTGTACATAAATGATGTACAGTACTGACGTTTGGCTTCATCAATACAAGGACATAACGTGATGAAATATATACAAATAAAAATACCCAGATGTTACATATGTTTCTAATTCCTCATGTTGCACATTGTGTTGTTTACTGGGGTGAGCATAGGAGCGTGTGTTTACTGCAGGCACCTGAGAGGCTATCAGCAGCTCCAAGTGGAACATAATTTTCTTAATGGGTTCTTGGCTGCCGGGGCGTACATAAATGCCGTGAAATTGTTAAATATTGTCTTAAAGGTGCTGAGTGGTGGGGCATGCAAGTCCTGGGTGGTTGCTGGGGGAGCTGGTGAGGGAGGTAGTTGGTGGAGTATATGTGTTTGGTTGAGGTGGATTTTTGGGTAAGATGAATGGTGCAAAAATGTATAAGAATGGTGAGTTGTGTTGACGGGGGTGAGGTATGTGGGTGGGGTTGTAGATGGGCGGGGGGTTGAAAGAGTGGTGGAGTCTGGCTGGTCGATGAAAGTGAGTGACGGAATATATTGTATACAGGAAATAATGGGGTGGGGGCTGGGTAAGTGTTTCAAGTCGAATGGTAGGGAAGGTTTTCGTGTGTGGGTTAGTGGTTTCTTAGGTGGTAGCGGAAGATGGTTGGGGTAGTGTGGTACATGGGTTGGGTGGCGTGGTACAATAGGTAGTGGGTGACGTGGTACCTGGGTAGTGGGTGGCCTGGTACCTGGGTAATGGGTGGTGTGGTACCTGGGTAGTGGGTGGTGTGGTACCTGGGTAATGGATAGTGTGGTAACTGGGTAGTGAGTGGTATGGTAGCTGGGTAGTGGGTGGTGTGGTACCTGGGAAATGGATAGTGTGGTAACTGGGTAGTGGGTTGTGTGGTAGCTGGGTAGTAGGTGACGTGGTACCTGGGTAGTGGGTAATGTGGTACCTGGGTAGTGGGTAGTGTGGTACCTGGGTAGTGTGTGGTGTGGTACCTGGGTAATGGATAGTGTGGTAACTGGGTAATGGATAGTGTGGCATCTGGGTAGTGGGTGGTGTGGTAGCTGGGTAGTGGGTTGTGTGGTACCTGGAAAATGGATAGTGTGGTAACTGGGTAATGGATAGTGTGGTAACTGGGTAATGGATAGTTTGGTAACTGGGTAGTGGGTGGTGTGGTAGCTGGGTAGTGGATGGTGTGGTAGCTGGGTATTGGGTTGTGTGGTACCTGGGTAGTGGGTGGCGTGGTACCTAGGTAGTGGGTGATATGGTACCTTTGTAGTGGGTGGTGTGGTACCTGGGTAGTGGGTGGCGTGGTACCTGGGTAGTGGGTGGCGTGGTACCTGGGTAGTGGGTGGTGTGGTACGTGGGTAATGGATAGTGTGGTACCTGGGTAGTGGATGGTGTGGTATCCGGGAAGTGGGTAGCGTGGTATCTGGGTAGTGGGTAGCGTGGTACCTGGGTAGTGGGTGGCGTGGTACCTGGGTAGTGGATGGTGTGGTACCTGGGTAGTGGGTGGTGTGGTACCTCGGTAGTGGGTGGTGTGGTACCTGGGAAATGGATAGTGTGGTAACTGGGTAGTGGGTTGTGTGGTAGCTGGGTAGTAGGTGACGTGGTACCTGGGTAGTGGGTGATGTGGTACCTGGGTAGTGGGTAGTGTGGTACCTGGGTAGTGTGTGGTGTGGTACCTGGGTAATGGATAGTGTGGTAACTGGGTCATGGATAGTGTGGCATCTGGGTAGTGGGTGGTGTGGTAGCTGGGTAGTGGGTTGTGTGGTACCTGGGTAGTGGGTGGCGTGGTACCTAGGTAGTGGGTGATATGGTACCTTTGTAGTGGGTGGTCTGGTACCTGGGTAGTGGGTGGTGTGGTACCTGGGTAGTGGGTGGTGTAGTACCCGGGCAGTGGGACGTGTGGTACCTGGGTAGTGGGTGGCGTGGTACCTGGGTAGTGGGTGGCGTGGTACCTGGGTAGTGGGTGGCGTGGTATTTGGGTAGTTGATGGTGTGGTACCTGGGAAGTGAGTGGTGTGGTACCTGGGTTGTGAGTGGCGTGGTACCTTGGTAGTTGGTGGTGTGGTTCCTTGGTAGTCGGTGGTGTGGTATTTGGGTAGTGGGTGGCGTAGTACCTGGGTAATGGGTTGAGTGGTACCTTTGTAGTGGGTGGCGTGATACTTGGGTAGTGGGAGGTGTGGTACTTTTGTAGTGGGTGGTGTGGTACCTTTGTAGTGGGTGGTGTGATACCTTTGTAGTGAGTGGTTGATGTGGATGATAGCAGTGGAATTTGCCATTAAACTCTTGTTTCGATCCATCATCTTATAAAATTTGTGATATCTTTGTACTAACAGTTAAGGAAGAATTTTTGTTCCTGAGCAGCTACTGCCTCTGCACCTGATCACTGAAGGAAGAGATTACTAGTGATAAACTAGTGTGTGGGTCAAGGCGTGCGCCAAGGGTAGAGTTAGAACAGCCAACAAAAAGTCCCCAGAATGAGGAGCTCTCACTGCAAGAAGGTGGGCTCTATCCTTCCTCAGGACACTCTGAAGCACTGATGACATACATTATATATATATATATATATATATATATATATATATATATATATATATATATATATATATATATATATATATAATATGCAAAACAACCACAGTGAAAGAATAGTGAAATTCCAAGAGCTTTCGTGACTTCTCACATTATCAAAGAACAATAAAAGTAATACATCAAAGGAAGGCATATAAAGGGTCTAGACCACACCTCACCATCACATCCCACAACAAAACAATACCTGACACGCGACGACACGCAACTCATAAGAAAGAGAACACTGCAGGAGGCCCGCTGGCCCAACTAGACTACTACTTCACGGCATCCTACAAACATTATATATATATATAATATCGTGCCGAATATGTAAAACTGGTCAATTAGCAAGAACTCATTTAAAATCAAGTCCTTTCTAAAAATTTTCTCTTATAAATTTAAAGATATATTTTTTTCATTAATGTTAATGTAAAAAATGAATTTTGCTCCAAACGAGTCTTGGAAAACTTACCTAACCTTATTATAACAAGAACAATTTATTTTAGCCTAACCCAACTAAATATATTTTAGATTTGTTTACAATAATTTAATACTAAACAAACACAGTGAAATATATTTTTTTCGTTAGGTTCAGAATGATTTTGGCGAAATTATTGCATACACAAATTTTCGCTTGCCCTATATGGCAAGATGAGCGTTGCTATTTAAACCAAGATTGCAAGTTCTGCCTATTCGGCACGACATATATGCATAGTTCCTTTGTATAAAGGCAAAGGGGATAAAATAGAGTGCAAAAATTATAGGGGGATAAGTCTGTTGAGTATACCTGGCAAAGTGTATGGTAGAGTTATTATTGAAAGAATTAAGAGTAAGACGGAGAATAGGATAGCAGATGAACAAGGAGGCTTTAGGAAAGGTAGGGGGTGTGTGGACCAGGTGTTTACAGTGAAACATATAAGTGAACAGTATTTAGATAAGGCTAAAGAGGTCTTTGTGGCATTTATGGATTTGGAAAAGGCGTATGACAGGGTGGATAGGGGGGCAATGTGGCAGATGTTGCAGGTGTATGGTGTAGGAGGTAGGTTACTGAAAGCAGTGAAGAGTTTTTACGAGGATAGTGAGGCTCAAGTTGGAGTATGTAGGAAAGAGGGAAATTATTTCCCAGTAAAAGTAGGCCTTAGACAAGGATGTGTGATGTCACCGTGGTTGTTTAATATATTTATAGATGGGGTTGTAAGAGAAGTAAATGCGAGGGTCTTGGCAAGAGGCGTGGAGTTAAAAGATAAAGAATCACACATAAAGTGGGAGTTGTCACAGTTGCTCTTTGCTGATGACACTGTGCTATTGGGAGATTCTGAAGAGAAGTTGCAGAGATAGGTGGATGAATTTGGTAGGGTGTGCAAAAGAAGAAAATTGAAAGTGAATACAGGAAAGAGTAAGGTTATGAGGATAACAAAAAGATTAGGTGATGAAAGATTGGATATCAGATTGGAGGGAGAGAGTATGGAGGAGGTGAATGTATTCAGATATTTGGGAGTGGACGTGTCAGCGGATGGGTCTATGAAAGATGAGGTGAATCATAGAATTGATGAGGGGAAAAGGGTGAGTGGTGCACTTAGGAGTCTGTGGAGACAAAGAACTTTGTCCTTGGAGGCAAAGAGGGGAATGTATGAGAGTATAGTTTTACCAACGCTTTTATATGGGTGTGAAGCATGGGTGATGAATGTTGCAGCGAGGAGAAGGCTGGAGGCAGTGGAAATGTCATGTCTGAGAGCAATGTGTGGTGTGAATATAATGCAGAGAATTCGTAGTTTGGAAGTTAGGAGGAGGTGCGGGATTACCAAAACTGTTGTCCAGAGGGCTGAGGAAGGGTTGTTGAGGTGGTTCGGACATGTGGAGAGAATGGAGCGAAACAGAATAACTTCAAGAGTGTATCAGTCTGTAGTGGAAGGAAGGCGGGGTAGGGGTCGGCCTAGGAAAGGTTGGAGGGAGGGGGTAAAGGAGGTTTTGTGTGCGAGGGGCTTGGACTTCCAGCAGGCATGCGTGAGCGTGTTTGATAGGAGTGAATGGAGACAAATGATTTTTAATACTTGACGTGCTGTTGGAGTGTGAGCAAAGTAACATTTATGAAGGGGTTCAGGGAAACCGGCAGGCCGGACTTGAGTCCTGGAGATGGGAAGTACAGTGCCTGCACTCTGAAGGAGGGGTGTTAATGTTGCAGTTTAAAAACTGTAGTGCAAAGCACCCTTCTAGCAAGACAGTGATGAAGTGAATGATGGTGAAAGTTTTTCTTTTTCGGGCCACCCTGCCTTGGTGGGAATCGGCCAGTGTGATAATAAATAATAAATATATATATATAAATATATAAATATATATATATATATATATATAAATATATATATATATATATATATATATATATATATATATATATATATATGCAATAAGATCACAGAAAACAGGTGATTTCAAAATATGCAAAACAACCACTCTGAAAGAATAGAGAAATTCCAAGCGCTTTCGCGACTACTCACATTATCAAGGAACTATGAAAGTGAAGCATCCAAGGAAGCTATATAAGGGGTCGGCCAGCACCTCACTATCAGATCCCACAACGGTTGAACACGTGACGCGCGGCGAGCCAACTTGGACAGGTCCTTTGCAAAACTCACCCCCAAGCTATTTATTTGTCCAGTGTATTATTAAATTCTACCCAAATTCTATTAATTATAAATGGATCTAATTTATATAAACCAAAGGAAATATTCATATTATTGTCAAAACTGCTTTTTATGAAACAAGATTCAATTATATTCCTGTCGACCATGGACTTGCTTGATACTACTTTCTCAACTTTTTGAAAATGTAAGAGATTTTAACCATCCAATTGATTTTCAAAAAGTTGAGAAAGTAGTATCAAGCAAGTCCATGGTCGACAGGAATATAATTGAATCTTGTTTCATAAAAAGCAGTTTTGACAATAATATGAATATTTCCTTTGGTTTATATAAATTAGATCCATTTATAATTAATAGAATTTGGGTAGAATTTAATAATACACTGGACAAATAAATAGCTTGGGGGTGAGTTTTGCAAAGGACCTGTCCAAGTTGGCTCGCCGCGCGTCATGTGTTTAACCGTTGTGGGATCTGATAGTGAGGTGCTGGCCGGACCCTTATATAGCTTCCTTGGATGCTTCACTTTCATAGTTCCTTGATAATGTGAGTAGTCACGAAAGCGCTTGGAATTTCTCTATTCTTTCAGAGTGGTTGTTTTGCAGATATATATATATATATATATATATATATATATATATATATATATATATATATATATATATATATATATATATATATTCTAGGTAGTAGGTTGGTAGACAGCAACCGCCCAGGGAGGTACTACCGTCCTGCCAAGTGAGTGTAAAACGAATGCTTGTAATTGTTTTACATGATGATAGGATTGCTGGTGTCCTTTTTTCTGTCTTATAAACATGCAAGATTTCAGGTACGTCTTGCTACTTCTACTTACACTTAGGTCACACTACACATACATGTACAAGCATATATATATATACACACCCCTCTGGGTTTTCTGCTATTTTCTTTCTAGTTCTTGTTCTTGTTTATTTCCTCTTACCTCCATGGGGAAGTGGAACAGAATTCTTCCTCCGTAAGCCATGTGTGTTGTAAGAGGCGACTAAAATGCCTGGAGCAAGGGGATAGTAACCCCTTCTCCTGTATAAATTACTAAATTTAAAGAAGATAAACTTTTGTTTTTCTTTCGGGGCCACCCTGCCTTGGTGGGATACTGCCGGTTGGTTGAAAGAAGAAAAGATATATATATACATCTATATATATATATATATATATATATATATATATATATATATATATATATATATATATATGTCGTGCCGAATAAGCAGAACTTGCGATCTTGGCTTAAATAGCAACGTTCATCTTGCCATATAGGACAAGCGAAAATTTTTGTATGCAATAATTTCGCCAAAATCATTCTGAACCTAACGAAAAAAATATATTTCACTGTGTTTGTTTAGTATTAAATTATTGTAAACAAATCTAAAATATATTTAGTTTTGCTAGGCTAAAATAAATTGTTCTTGTTATAATAAGGTTAGGTAAGTTTTCTAAGATTCTTTTGGAGCAAAATTTAATTTTTTTACATTAACATTAATGAAAAAAATATATCTTTAAACGTATAAGAGAAAATTTTCGAAAGGACTTAATTTTAAACGAGTTCTTGCTAATTGACCAGTTTTACATATTCGGCACGACATATATATATATAATTATATATTATATATATATATATATATATATATATATATATATATATATATATATATATATATATATATATATATATATATATATATATATATTCTAGGTAGTAGGTTGGTAGACAGCAGCCGCCCAGGAAGGTACTACCGTCCTGCCAAGTGAGTGTAAAACGAAAGCCTGTAATTGTTTTACATGATGATAGGATTGCTGGTGTCCTTTTTTCTGTCTCATAAACATGCAGGATTTCAGGTACATCTTGCTACTTGTACTTACACTTAGGTCACAGTACACATACATGTGCAAGCATATATATACACACCCCTTTGAGTTTTCTTCTATTTTCTTTCTAGTACTTATAATACAGATTACATTAAGATAAATTAGACATATGTGCAACTCCATACAAAGGAGAAACGTGAAGAACATGAGGAGAATGAGGTAATCAGTCCCTCAACCTTGAGGGACTGATTACCTCGTGTAATCAGTCTCTCAATGGTTGTAGATGAATGATTCAGAGAACGTGTCGGTTCTCTGAACCATTCATCTACAATCCTGTCAGACACTGCAACTTCTTGGGACCTTAATACTTGGGAATTCTTCGCTTACCTAACCCTTGGGTACGACCTACTTCCACATTGAACATATGTAACACCACCTACGTCTGCTGCACCTCTCCTACCTACGGTATATAAGCGACTTCTCCGCACATATGCCGTATTCTATTCAAGATTGATGGACTGACCACATCGACTCAAGGTTGAGGGACTGATTACCTCATTCTCCTCCTGTTAACGTTTCTCCTTTGTATGGACTGATGAAGCCACTGTGTGGCGAAATGTTTCCTCAACAAAGATACCCATGAGTTTCACATATGTTTAATTTATCAACGTGTCGGTTCTCTGAACCATTCTTCTACACAGATTACATTGATTTGAAATTTTTACCCCAAAACTTCATTTAGACATTTAGCATTTTTTGGCATAATTCGATTGGACAGTCATGAAAAAGAATGTTAATAAATGGCTTCAGCGTGGGTGACATTATGTTGTTGACGGGCTCTTGATCCAAGCAGCTGGATCTTCTCTTCCCATCCTAGGATCAAACCTGATTATCTTCCATTCCCTAAGCGGTTTATAACTTTGACGGAATTAACGGTTTCTCGTGAATATAATAATGACAGGGGTAAGATGAGGGTCCCACCTGAAAGGACAGGAAGCCAGCGTCCATCTTTGTTCTTGGTGATCCAGTGAGGTTCTAGGCAGTGGTCAGGGTTGGTCACCACCAACACCTCTACCACCGTCAACTCTGCATCTGCTGTTCTCATCTTCTTGTCAGTGTGTTGATGTCTCTTCCGGTGTTGTTGCTATTAACGATAATACTGCTGTTAGCTCGGCTGCTGTTATTGCAGCTGCTTTTATTGCTATTGCGTATGTGACTGCTATTGTTACTGCCGCTTCTATTGCGTCCTCTGCTATCGCTGCTGCAGTTGGTGTTGCTGTCTGTTATTGTTAATGATGCTGATGTTGCAGTTTACCTGGAGTTTACCTGGAGAGAGTTCCGGGGGTCAACGCCCCCGCGGCCCGGTCTGTGACCAGGCCTCCTGGTGGATCAGAGCCTGATCAACCAGGCTGTTGCTGCTGGCTGCACACAAACCAACGTACGAGCCACAGCCCGGCTGGTCAGGAACCGACTTTAGGTGCTTGTCCAGTGCCAGCTTGAAGACTGCCAGGGGTCTGTTGGTAATCCCCCTTATGTATGCTGGGAGGCAGTTGAACAGTCTCGGGCCCCTGACACTTATTGTATGGTCTCTTAACGTGCTAGTGACACCCCTGCTTTTCATTGGGGGATGTTGCATCGTCTGCCAAGTCTTTTACTTTCGTAGTGAGTGATTTTCGTGTGCAAGTTCGGTACTAGTCCCTCTAGGATTTTCTAGGTGTATATAATCATGTATCTCTCCCTCCTGCGTTCCAGGGAATACAGGTTTAGGAACCTCGAGCGCTCCCAGTAATTGAGGTGTTTTATCTCCGTTATGCGCGCCGTGAAGGTTCTCTCTACATTTTCTAGGTCAGCAATTTCACCTGCCTTGAAAGGTGCTGTTAGTGTGCAGCAATATTCCAGCCTAGATAGAACAAGTGACCTGAAGAGTGTCATCATGGGCTTGACCTCCCTAGTTTTGAAGGTTCTCATTATCCATCCTGTCATTTTTCTAGCAGATGCGATTGATACAATGTTATGGTCCTTGAAGGTGAGATCCTCCGACATGATCACTCCCAGGTCTTTGACGTTGGTGTTTCGCTCTATTTTGTGGCCAGAATTTGTTTTGTACTCTGATGAAGATTTAATTTCCTCGTGTTTACCATATCTGAGTAATTGAAATTTCTCATCGTTGAACTTCATATTGTTTTCTGCAGCCCACTGAAAGATTTGGTTGATGTCCGCCTGGAGCCTTGCACTGTCATGCAGATTCGGGTGTCATCTGCAAAGGAAGACACGGTGCTGTGGCTGACATCCTTGTCTATGTCGGATATGAGGATGAGGAACAAGATGGGAGCGAGTACTGTGCCTTGTGGAACAGAGCTTTTCACCGTAGCTGCCTCGGACTTTACTCTGTTGACGACTACTCTCTGTGTTCTGTGAGTGAGGAAATTATAGGTCCATCGACCGACTTTTCCTGTTATTCCTTTAGCACGCATTTTTGCGCTATTTCGCCATGGTCACACTTGTCGAAGGCTTTTGCAAAGTCTGTATATATTACATCTGCATTCTTTTTGTCTTCTAGTGCATTTTTGACCTTGTCGTAGTGATCCAATAGTTGAGACAGACAGGAGCGACCTGTTCTAAACCCATGTTGCCCTGGGTTGTGTAACTGATGGGTTTCTAGATGGGTGGTGATCTTGCTTCTTAGGACCCTTTCAAAGATTTTTATGATATGGGATGTTAGTGCTATCGGTCTGTAGTTCTTTGCTGTTGCTTTACTGCCCCCTTTGTGGAGTGGGGCTATGTCTGTTGTTTTTAGTAACAGTGGGACGACCCCCGTGTCCATGCTCCCTCTCCATAGGATGAAAAAGGCTCGTGATAGGGGCTTCTTGCAGTTCTTATGAACACGGAGTTCCATGAATCTGGCCCTGGGGCAGAGTGCATGGGCATGTCATTTATCGCCTGTTTGAAGTCAGGATAACATCGGATAGGCTTGTGTTAACCAAATTTTGTGGCTCTCTCATAAAAAAATTCATTTTGATCTTCGACTCTCAGTCTAGTTAGCGGCTTGCTAAAAACTGAGTCATATTGGGACTTGAGTAGCTCACTCATTTCCTTGCTGTCATCTGTGTAGGACCCATCTTGTTTAAGTAGGGGCCCAATACTGGACGTTGTTCTCGACTGATTTGGCATAGGAGAAGAAATACTTTGGATTTCTTTCGATTTCATTTATGGCTTTTAGTTCTTCCCGCGATTCCTGACTCCTATAAGATTCCTTTAGTTTAAGTTCGATGCTTGCTGTTTCTCTGACCAGTGTCTCCCTACGCATTTCAGATATATTGACCTCTTTTAACCGCTCTGTTATTCTTTTCCGTCGCCTGTAAAGGGAGCGCCTGTCTCTTTCTATTTTACATCTACTCCTCCTTTTTCTTAGAGGAATAAGCCTTGTGCATACATCGAGTGCCACCAAGTTAATCTGTTCTAGGCATACGTTGGGGTCTGTGTTGCTTAGTATATCTTCCCAGCTTATATCGGTTAGGACTTGGTTTACTTGGTCCCACTTTATGTTTTTGTTATTGAAGTTGAATTTGGTGAATGCTCCCTCGTGACTAGTCTCATTATGTCGGTCTGGGGCTCCACGCATACATGTCTGAACCTCAATTATGTTGTGATCTGAGTATATTGGTTTTTGATATGGTGACAGTAGTTTATGTTGCTGTTCAACTTCTTCTGATGTCTCTATGTCTACAGCTGATGTTTCAGTTGTTTTTCAGTTGTTTCTGTTGTTGATAATACTAATATTGTTATTGCTTCTGCTGTTGCTGATTAGAAGAAAATAGCTATAAATTCTGATTAATTACTTTATATTAATCTTTCTCACCATAATTTGGAAGTTAAATTGCAACATTTTTTTTTAACTCAGGAAGAAAACTAACGCTAAAATTAAACAACACTGGCAAAAATATAAGTTTTCCTAAGCAAAAACATATTTACATTTTGCCGGTGCTAAATGGCAGAAACTCTACGTGCCTGAACAAGCACATTTCCCAAAATATGGAGCGAAAGAAACAAGCTACAGGAAAACACATACAAATTAACTGTAGCCTAACAAATACGAAATACATAATAAATTAGCCCCTGAAGCAGTTATGCTCATTTTGAACTTATGTTGTTGTATTCATGAAGAAATACCTGCAAGTAGCGTTTAAAATTCTTTCAAATGAGCTGATGTAGGTAACAGCTCTTAGCTTGCCAATAAAGTTAGGAATCCTTAACCTGTAAATAGCTTGTCAATAAAGCTAGGGATCCTTAACCTTGTCATACCCTGTGTAAAAAAAAAAAAACTCCGATGAAGCAGCAACAAAAAGTGCTGTGAAGATAATGCAAAATAAAGAAAAAATCGAATGTGACTTAAGATTATAATAGTCGGTTTAAGTTTTATTAATAGCACGAGGAGCATTTATGTTGCATTTCATTTGTATACCGACTCAAAAAAAAACTTCACTCCATATTATATATCATTTTATTATGACAATAATGATATACAGTACTCGGTAAACTTTTTTTCAATCTAATACAGATGCAGTTTATTACTAGAGATAATATGGAGGTAAATTAACGGCTCAGTCTCTTAGCCTTGATTGGTGTTCATGGGTGATACAGCAGTTGGAGAAGGCGTTACAGGTGGACGGGACACGTTGATGGAATTAGGTACTTCGCATAGACTTGCACCAGTGGTTGGCAAAGGAGTTGTAGAAGATATCCTTGTACCAAAATTCCATGTAGTTGTTTTCTGAGACAAGTATCATTACATTAATGATCTAGATTGCTGACACGTTGATTATTAAGAGACAGGTGCAACACATGGATATTTTCTGTTGCCGAGACGTGTATATAGACAGATGAACAAATCTTAAAGTATATGCCAAGTCTAGATAATAAAGAATCTGGAAAGTAAATTTATAAAACTCATTGAATATAATAGTGTGACAATTATTAGTGAAAGGGGACGCACATGTGTCTTTTTTCTCCCTTTTTGTTAATTATTTTTTGTACACTTATGAATTATATTATATAATTAATTCATGTATTCACTTAGTTAACTAAGAACTATCACCTTAGCTTCCGAAGCGTGATAAATAGATATCTTAACCCTTCACACAGAATAGCTTGATAACTTCTCACGATGAGCACAGCAAGGGTGGAAAACTGGCTTGGCAGGCAAAGGTTGGATGGTATCAGGCTTGGGCTGACTTGGTTGTTCTGATTCCCCCACCACAGACTGTCTTACTGGCTTACTTTGCAAACTCGTGTCAACCCCTCGGGAGTGATGCAAATAAGCAGATAAACACTAATACAAAGAGACTGACCAGTGAATAACGTAGTGGCTGGTAGACGCTTGATTGAGGTAGCTGGCTTGAGGCACCAGTCTCTTCGGAGGCGTGGGTTCGAATCCCACCGCTGTCACCAAATTGTCGTGTGGGGTTCGGTAGGGTTGAAGGTAAACACCTTGTTGGATGGTAACACAATATATTGTCAGACTGTGGTAATAGGAGATGGAGACGAGCTGCCTCTTTCTCACTCGACGCATAGGCATAGAAGAAGGCAGAACACGGCAGGCTGGGCTCCATCTCCTATTACCACAGCCTGACAATATATAGTGTTACCATCCAACAAGGTGTTTACCTTCAACCCTCGTATCTCCTACCGAACCCCACACGACACCATGGACCTCTACCTCATGGGCCAGTAGGCATGTTGCAGTGTTCCTTCTTTCTTATGTTCTTATGTTCTATCTTAGTAGCTGATGTATTGGATATGAGAGCAGGGCAGAGGCAAAGGCATGGATGAGTACAGGAAAGTTATTTGGTAAAAGGCAGCACCAGGCAGAGAATGTAGAGAGAGCCACGAAGAGATCATGAAGAGGGAGTTTCGAACTTTGTGAAAGTGGAAGAGGAATGAGGCCGGATCAGGGCCAAGTGTGCTGAGCTGCGGCAAGAAGAGTGCCATAAACTCAAACACACGAGAATTATGACTTAGCACGAGCAGGAAATGCGGAATGCCACATGGAGCATGCTTACACAAGTAGTGGGTGAGATGTGAATCCACTGGATAGGATGTGCAGGTCGTGTGAGAGATGTGCGGATAGTGGCTTGGATGTTCAAGTAGTGGGTGAAATGTGCATGTTGAGAGGTGTTCAGGAAGTGGGAGAGATGGGGAGGCAGTGGATGAGATGTGCAAGTAGTCGGTAAGATGTGAACGCGGTAGGAAAGATGTGCATTTAGTAGGAGAGGTGTGCCGCAGGTGGGAGAGATGTGAAACTAGCGAAAAAGATGTGCAAGTGGGAGTAGAAACGAAAAAAAAAAAAAAATTAGCGCGATGATAGAGATTCGTAATCTTGGACTAATGTGATAGAAATGTGAGCACTATATGTGGTCGTGGTTTCTGATGATAAAAGTGTGTTCTCTAGTTATCTGATGATAGAACAGTGTGGTCTGGTTATCTGATAACAAAAGTTTCTTTTCTGATTCTTCAATGATAGAAATGTATTTGCCGGTTCTCGGATGATAGAAATGTGTGGTCTGGCTCTCTGATAATTGAAGCGTTGCTTTATGGCTCTCTGATCGAAATGCGTTTGTTCTCAGATGATAGAAATGTGTAGTCTGGTTTTCTGGTGATAGACTCGTGTTTTCCGGTTCTCTGATGATAGAAATGTGTAGACAGGTTTTCTGATTTCTATACTCAGAGAACCAGAACACACACACTTCTATCATCAGAGAATAAGAATACACACTTCTCAAGTGTATGTTCCTTGTCTCTCATACCTAAGTGTGTGGTCAGGTTCTCTGATGATAGACTTATGTGGTCTGGTTCTCTGTTGATTGAAGTGTGTGGTCTGGAACTCTAATGAAGGAAGTCCAGGTCTTTGATGATAGAAGTGTGTGGTGTAGGACTCTGATAATAGAAGTGTTTAGGCAGTGACATACATGATAAAAGTGTGTGTGGGCCGGGACTTACGTAATTTAAGTGTTTTGGTCTAGGACTCTGATAAGAGAAGTTTGTTGTCCTGGACTCTGATGTTAGATGTCTTCTGCGAGTCTGTGGTCTTTGATAAAGTTTAGTCTAAATTCTTTCTAACTTTTATTAAGAATTGTAAAAACAAAGTAAGTATTTAAATTGATCAGATGAAATGCATTTAGTCACCACTCAATTGAAAACTTCCACACACTTTCCAGAAAAATTGCCATGATAATGTTGCTGTTTATTTGAAGTTAATCCTGTTCCTTGCACTAGTCAGAAGCATAATTTCTTGTTACCATCTCTATTAAAGTCTGCCACGCAAGAACAGATAATGAATGCTCCGCTACCCGTGCTCTCCTCATCAACTGGAGAAGAGGGTAGGAGCATCATCAACCCCCACACAACGTCACATGCCACATAATAACCGTGACCATTGTTCCTCGAACAGGTGTAGTCTGTGTAGAAGCTACCGAGCCTGTAGTAGTTGGTGTATTCGTTGAAACGTTGTCTTTCCCGAAGTGTAGCTGGTACAACACTGACATCTATTATTGCTGTGACAGGTGCAACCAAATCTGAGACAATTTGTGTAGGTTCTTCTTCACCACTACTCGGTCTGTGATTAATAGCGTCTATATGCAGAAAGTTTGGTGATGGGATCACACTCTGTGATTAATAGTGTATATATGCAGTTTGTGTGTTGTGATAGACGCCCATCCAGCAACTAAATATTTTCATTTATTGTAATGTTCTATATATGTCATTTGTTTACAAGTGGTCATGAGTATGATGCTTTATTATACTCATGTTCCTAGCCATATTGTGTGTGTGTGTGTGTGTGTGTGTGTGTGTGTATGTGTGTATGTGTGTGTGTGTGTGTTTGTGTGTGTGTGTGTGTGTGTGTGTGTGTGTGTGTGTGTGTATGTGTGTGTGTTTGTGTGTGTGTGTGTGTGTATATGTGTGTGTGTGTGTGTGTGTGTTTGTGTGTGTGTGTGTGTGTGTGTGTGTGTGTGTGTGTGTGTGTGTGTGTGTGTATGTGTGTATGTGTGTGTGTGTTTGTGTGTGTGTGTGTGTGTGTGTGTGTGTGTGTGTGTGTGTGTATGTGTGTGTGTGTGTTTGTGTGTGTGTGTGTGTGTAACTCACCTATTTGTGGTTGTAGGGTTCACTCTCTCCTGGCTGTGTGAGGCCTGACATATATATTAAAGCTATGACTGAATTCTTCCTCTACCACTTTGCCATATAAGTTGTTGCACTTCCTGACTGCTGTAAGGTTAAAAGGCATTTCTTAACATCCCTCATCGTCTCCCAAACACTCTCCCTGTCCACCTCCCAGTATTTTGTAGTTCGTAAATACGTCACCAATGGTCCTTCTGTTATTTAATATCATGTGATTTAGATCTTCTAGCCTCTCCTCATAAGTCGTACTCGGAAATAATCTAAATGCAAATATTTGCACTTTTTTTTATAGCTTCTTTAATTGCTTTATCAAATTCGAGCTCCATACAGGCTCTACATACTACCAGACCGGTCTGGCATATACCGTTTATAGGGTCGTGAGGCCTCCTAGCTGAGGTTCCTGAAAGCTTCACTTAAGTTTTCCAGTCTCGTGTTTACTGTAGCAGCCATTCGGCTGATGTGTGCCTCAGGCGAAATGCTTGGGACAATGTTCATCTCGACGTCTTCCTCTTTAAGGGAAACTTGCAGCCTTTGTTCGGGTCATCTTTGCCCTTTTCCTTTTTTCATAACGATGAGATGTGTCAGTCCCTCTCTTCCTCAAGAGTGATTTCCCTTTCAAAATGCAACCTTCTACCAATTCTATAAAATTTGCCACCTGTCTGTTTAATGATGTTACGAATTTCCCTTTCATCCACTGCCAATATCTCATCAGTTGAGGTCTCTTCAGTCTCCCAGAGACTATGGATAAGCGACCGCCTATCCTCTTGTAATTTCCATTCCTTCCAGAATTGTCTTTTGTCTTCACGTTCTTTTCAGCTTAGCATATACTCTCCTTCACCTTCCGGTTTCCTGTGTGTGTGTGTGTGTGTGTGTGTGTGTGTGTGTGTGTGTGTGTGTGTGTGTGTGTGTGTGTGTGTGTGTGTGTGTGTGTGTGTGTGTGTGTGCGCGCGTTTGCGTGTGTTTATGTATTTGCGAGTATGTATGCACGTGCGTGTGGGAGAGGGGAAGGAGTATAAGCTTATTCACATGTATGCATCCTTTGAATACGGTTTTTGTTTAAAACTGATATCTGGAGTATAGACCAACAGAGAATACGTATGTCTAAGATTAGTGAACACTAAATCACACACCAACCCATCCACCCACATTCCATCCATCCATCAGTCCATCTATAAATTGATCCATCCACCCATCAGTTCATTCACCTACCCATCAATTCATCCAACCACCTATCCACCCATCAATCCATCTATCCATTCATCCATTCACCAACCCACCCACCCCAACCACTTTCTCTCTCTCTCTCTCTCTCTCTCTCTCTCTCTCTCTCTCTCTCTCTCTCTCTCTCTCTCTCTCTCACACACACACACACACACACACACACACACACACACACACACACATGGGTCAGTCCTAGGGCTAGTGCTATTTGTGGTATGTGTGAATAACATGACGGAATAGACTCAGAAGTGTCACTGTATGCATATGATGTGAAGTTAATGAGGAGAATTAAATCGGATGAGGATCAGGCATGACTACAAAGAGACTTGGGAAGGCTGGAAGCCTGGCCCAGCAACTGGCTCCTCGAGTTTAACCCCCGCCAAATGCAAAGCCATGAAAATCGGGGAAGGGCAAAGAAGACCGCAGACAGAGTATAGGCTAGGTTGCCAAAGACTGCAAACCTCACTCAAGGAAAAGGATCTTGGTGTGAGTATAATACCGAGCATATCTCCTGAGGAGCACATCATCCAGATAACTGCTGCAGCATATGTGCGCCTGGCAAACCTGGCAATTGCGTTCCGGTACCTCAGTAAGGAATCGTTCAGGACTCTGTACACCCTGTACGTCACGCCCATACTGGAGTATGCAGCACCAGTTTGGAACCCACACATGGTCAAGCAAGTCAAGAAATTAGAGAGAGTGCAGATGTTTGCAACAAGGCTAGTTCTAGAGCTAAGGAAATTGTCCTTCGAAGAAAGGTTAAGGGAAATCGGCCTGGAGGCACTGGAGGACAGGAGGGTTAGGGGAGACATGATAACGACATATAAAACACTGCTATTAATTGACAAGGTGGACAGACAGGATGTTCCAGTGATGGGACACAGAAACAAGGGGTCAAAATTGGAAGTTGAAGACTCGGATGAGTCAATGAGATGTTAGGAAGTGAGATAGTGGAGGAAGGAACCATACATAGTTTCAAGATGAGGTTTGATAAAGTTCATGGAGCAGGGAGATAGAGGACGTACTAGAGATCAGTGAACAGGCGGGGCCAGGAGCTGTGTCTCTACCCCTGCAACCACAAATAGGCGAGTACACACACACACACACACACACACACACACACACACACACATACACAGTCCTGTGGTATGAAAGACAGCAAATGTAGTCCCAATTTTTTAAAAAAAAGGAGACAGACACGAACCACAAAACTGCAAACTAGTGTCACTATGATGTATAGTATTCAAAGTCATAGAGAAGATTATCAGGAGAAGAGTGGTGGAGTAGCTAGAAACGAGTGAGTTTATCTACGACAACCAGCATGGTTTCAGGGACGGGAAATCCTGTGTCACAAACCTACTGGAGTTCCATGACAAGGTGATAGCAGTAAGACAAGAGAGGGGTGGGTAGATTGCGTTCTCTTGGACTGTAAGAAGGTTTTTCACACAGTTTCACACAAGAGATTAGTGCATAAGCTGGCAGATCAGGTAGGTATAACAGGGAAGGCACTGCAATGGATCGGGGAATACCTGTCGGGAAGACATCAGCGAGTCATGGTACATGACGAGGTGTCAGAATTGGTGCCTGTGACGAGCAGGGTCAGTCCTAAGACCAGTGCTGTTCCTGGTGGATGTGAACGACTTGATGGAAGGAATAGACTCAGAAGTATCCCTGTTGGCAGATAATGTGAAGTTGATGAGAATTCAATCGGACAGGCTGCAGGCCTGGTCCAGCAACTGGCTTCTGGAGTTCATCCCCATTAAGTGCAAATACATGAAGATTGGGGAAGGGCGAAGAAGACCGCAGACGGAGTACAGTCTAGGGGGCCAGAGACTACAAACCTTACTCAAGGGGTGAGTATAACACCGGGCACATCTCCTGAGGCGCACATCATCCAGATAGCTGCTACAGCATACGGGCGCCTAGCAAAACCTGAGACTAGCATTCTGACATCTCAATAAGGTATCGTTGAGGACCCTGTTCGCCGTGTGCGTTTGGCCTATATGAGAGTATGCAGCACCAGTTTGGAACCCACGCCTAGCCAAGCACGTGGAGATTAGAGAAAGTTCAAAGGTTTGCAACAAGGCTAGTCCCGGAGTTAATTAAGGGACATGTCCTACGAGACCATCATACGACACTGGAGGACAGGAAAGATAAGGGGGGTATGATAACGACATATAAAATACTGAGAGGAACCAACAAGGTTGACAGAGACACGATGTTACAGAGATGGGACACTGCAACAACTGGTCACAGTTGGAAGCTGAAGACTCAGATGAATCACAGGGATGTTAGGAAATATTTCTTCAATCACAGAGTTGTCAGGAAGTGGAATAGTCTGTGAAGTAATGTAGTAGAGGCAGGATCCATACATAGCTTTAAGAAGAGGCATGATAAAGCTCATGGAGCAGGAAGAGTGACCTAGTAGCGACCAATGAAGAGGCAGGGCCAGGAGCTGTGACTCGACCCCTGCAACCACAACTACTAGAATATTCTCACACGCATACGCAACAGAGTTACGAATAGCAATATTCTGGTCAAAGGTAAGGTTCGAACCTATGGGAAGTCAGTTTTAAAACAAGTAATTAAGATTTCGTGTTCAACTGCATTACCAAGGTGATTCAGTGAGCAGCAATGTTAGTGCAAACTAGAGGCATTGTAGCCCAGCGGGACGTCCTCCCACCTCGCTCTGGCTGGTAAGTCTGCATCCTGCTTCTCAAACAATGATTTGTAAGTTTCTCTCTAAACGCCCACACAATTCTCTTGCATTCTTTCCTCACCCTGTCTGTCTGTCTGTCTCTCTGTTTCTCTCTGTCTTTCCTTTTCAGACATAAAATAAGTTTCATGCAGAACTTTGAGTGAACAGATTTGGTGCCAACACGAAAAACTGTTTTAAGCGCAGAGACAGTAAATGATCTGATTACTTCGAATGAAACTTCAAGGAAAGAGTTTAATATTATTGGAATATACTGGCCAATGAAACTTTCAGAGAAAAATATATAGTCCTTAATGAAGCAGCTTGATAAACATTCTGCGCACCTAGGATTCACCTTGATACTGCGCTGAGGCTAGCAGTGATCAGCGGAACCCTGATAATAGATTAGAGATAATGAACGGCGTATGGAGTAATAACAGTAGAATTGAGAAAGCCGAGGAGGTGATAGTAGTAGTACTAGTACTTGCACATGAGTAAATATATTTATCAGAGCTTATTGTTAGGGTAACACTGAAGGTGGGTTAGGCAAATCTTCTGTTAGTGGGTAGAATTTGTAAAGGGCCTGCCTAGTATGGAGCAAACTGGCATACTGTAGTGTTCTTCCTTTCTTATGTTCTTATTTATATTCACTATTATTATCACTTGTTCCTCATCACGCCCACCCTAGTATATATGCTGGCCTTCCCTTCTCTTTACAGTGTGACTTGTTAATGGTCACGTCGGACCTCTTCCTACGTGAAGGTTATTGTGTATTGTTCCCGTCATGGCACTGTGAATTTTTATTCTTCAAGAAGTTTATTTTGTGTTCGCCTTGGAAGAACTTTCCCATTCTCTGATTTTGTTCCATATTCCCTATTTCTTCTCTCTTTGTATACACTCCTCGATCTGTATAATCTCACTTTCCTTCTCTCCTTTCTGAGCCCTCATATTTCAGCCCTCTCGTAACAATAGATCACAAGGGACCTTACCCTTTTTCCTGCCATAGCTTTCTCTCCAGAATGTCTTGTCCATTGTGACCAGTTCCTTTACTGACTCTCTTATCACATTCTTTATCTCCTGTTCTCCCGAGAGTATCTACCACTTTGTCATTGCAGGATCACTCTGCTTTATTTTCTTTGCTGTTGCTGCTGTTGTGTGTGTGTGTGTGTGTGTGTGTGTGTGTGTGTGTGTGTGTGTGTGTGTGTGTGTGTGTGTGTGTGTGTGTGTGTGTGTACTCTTGTATATGTAGTTACAGGGGTCTAGTAACGGTTCCTAGCCCCGCCTCGTCGATAGTCGCTACTAGGTTCACTGGTTCACTCACTTCCTGCCCAAAGAGCTTTATCGTACCCCATCTTAAAGTTACGTATGAATACTGCTTCCACTACTTTACTCTGACAACTCTAAGGTTGAAGAAATACTTCCCAACATCCCTATGATTCATTTGAGTGCTTAACTTCCTGTTGTGACCCCTTGTTCCTCTGTTCCTTCTCTGAAACATTCTGGCCCTGTCCACCTTGTCAATTCCTATCAATATTTTATACGTCGTTATCATATTCCTTCTATCCCTCGTGTCCTCCAGTGTCGTCGGATTAAGTTCCCTTAACCTCTCCTCGTAGGACATACCCGGTAGCTCTGGGACTAGTCTTGGTGCAAAATTTTGCACTTTCTCTAATTTTCTGACATGTTTGACCAGGTGTGGGTTCCATACTGATGCTGCATACTCCAATATGGGCCTGACGCACACAGTGTAGTGTCGTGAGTGACGCCTTACTTAGATGTCAAAAAGCTATTCTTAGGTATACCAGGCGTTCATATGCTGCAGAAATTATTTGGTTGATGCCCCCCTCAGGAGATGTGCTGAGTATGATGCTCACCACAAGAACCATTTCTTTGAGTGAGGTTTGCAGCCTCTAACCTCCTAGGCTGTACTCCGTCCGTAGTCGTCTTTGTCCTTCCCCAACCTTCATGACTTTACACTTGCTGGGGTTAATTAAACTCCAGGAGTCATTTGTCGGACCAGGTTCGTAGGCTGGTCTGTAGTTTAATGCTTCCTGTCTGTCTCCTTTGTTAAAAATTGGAATTACGTTTGCTGTTTTCCACACCTCTGGTACTTTCCTTGTTTCGGTAGATTTATTGAAGATTGTTGTTAGCATCGCACAGAGTATGTCTGTTTTCTCTTTCAGAGGCATCTAGTTCACCTAGCTGTTTTTTCACCTCCTCGGCTGTGTGCACTGTGTCCAGCACTTGGTGTTCCTTAGTGTCTCGGTTTGCAGGAAGCCTTTCTGTGTCCACTGTAAATACTTCCCTAAGTTTTGTGGTGAGACCTTCGCATACATCCTGGTCGCTCCCTCTGATCTTCCCTCCTTCCTGCCTGCCTTCCTTCCTCAGCCTGCTCCTTGAATATTGTTTTCCATCTGAAGGGATTGTTTAACACCTTTGGATCAGATTTGGCTTTTGATTCTAAGTCATTCTCTTATAGCCATTGGGCCTCTCTCCTTATCCATTATTATGAACACAGGTAAAGAATAGCCTGTCAGACCTAGTCGTAATGGGGATGTGGAGCAAACAAAACTCAACAGTAGATTATAATTTATATTTGCCTTCACCAGATGATATATACAAGTATGTATACTATGTACTTTATGTATAGATAAAATAGTAAGTGTACACCACGGTGACAGATGGCAAAGCAGAAGCCAGAGAGAGTGCACAATGCTCAACTAGCAGCTAGGCAAGACTTTCAATGCTTACCACAAGCGAGCCACGTTGCTTCAACTTTGGCGGGCTTGCCTGTGACTGCCCAATGAACCAAGGTACTGATTTAACAACGAGTATCCTACTGATAGTTAAATCTTTAGCACCTGGTTCGCTGGTTGGGAGGCAGCCTATATGGGAGTGTGACATACGCCGAATAAATTTTACTGTACTCTTTGCATGCCACATCCTTGCACATTTGTCTCTAGTTCTTCGGTTAGACTACTTTTTTTCCTAGTCTTTGAAATATTTCCAGCAGCTTTACATGCTTTTTCAGATGATGGTTCTACTCTGGCACTCCATATTCTTAGACAGGCCAGACAAATTCCGTATGTAATGTATTAAATGACTCCTTGTTGAGGTTCCAGAAACCCATGCTTAAATTTGCAAATATCTCATTTGCTCGAATGATGCCCGCTTCAGGCGATAGGTTCAGTCTTTTTCCTCCAAGACTGTACTCTGTTTCCTGTCTTCTTTGCCCTTTCCCTGGTTTCTATAACTTTTCAGACAAATTCTGTACCTTTTTCGAATCCTTTTGCAGTTTTCTTGGAAATGTTCCTTTGTAAATTCTCCTCGTTAATTTCATATCATTTGCGAACAGGGACATTTATGATTCGGTTTCATCAGTCATATTTTCGTACATAGGAGACAATTGTAGCTGTATCGACCTTTGTGGAACCCAATTCCTGCATCTCGACCTCAATAGTAAGCATTCCTAATCCACTGTAGTAGTGATTTACCATAATATTCCTATTTGCAAGATTTCAGAATCCCTTGCACTGTATTCTATTGAACTTTTTCTCAAAGACAACAAACATGCAATCCTCTCTCTCTCTCTCTCTCTCTCTCTCTCTCTCTCTCTCTCTCTCTCTCTCTCCCCAATACCGTGCTTGCTGTTTTTTTATGCAGCTACCACTTTCCAGGTGCTCCACCACTTTTCTCTTGATAATCTTCTCCATAGCCTTAGATACTATACATGTCAGTGACACTGACCTAAAGTGCAATGCTCTCTGTCGTGTTTCTTTTTTCAAATACCAGGATTACATTAGTTGTTTCCCACAACTCCAGCATTTGACCAGTTTTAGTTGACTTGTTGAAGATCGCTGCTAGACGGTCTCACAATTCTTTCGTTTTCTCTCTCAGAACCCATAAAGAAATAGTGTTTGATCCCATTGTCTTTGAGATATCCAGCTCGCTCTGTAGTTTCTTTACTTCATCTCTCCACGTGTTTATCTATGTATTACTTTGTGTCTATGTGTTTCCCTGTCTTTCTTGTTGTCTGTCTCAGATACTATTCACTCCTTTGTGGACTCGGAAACGGAACATCTGAGAAACTAATTTAATTTTCAAGTCAGAATCTCTGTCTCAAAGATTTCTACAACTAATATATGTGTTGATTAATAACAATTAAAATATAAATATCTTTCTGAGTCCTGAATTTTAGGCCTTAAGATAAGCCAGCCAGCAACTAACCCAGGTGTCTTACCCCAGTACTCAAGCAAACCACGTGGGTACAGTCTTCCTCATCGCTTTGTGCTCAAGCTCCAAGCCATTCTGAGTGCTTTTTCATCCCTGTGGTGTTGTGGTATTTCGTGGGTCTGTTTTTAAGCCAGTCGGCTTAGAAATATCTTCGCGCCAGTGAGGGTGTTCCCAGTGAGGCTTACGCCGTTCATCCCATGGGCTCCATCTCCCATTATCACAGTCTGACAATATAGCGTTACCATCCAACAAGTGAGTTTACCTTATCCATCAATTTCCTACCGAACCCCACACGACAATGGGAAGGATGCTTAGACCAATGGCTCACCCAGTCAGGTCACCTCCACTTAAGGAAGGAGCACGGCTTCTGACCCAGTAGCACCAGCCAGTCAAGTACAACTCACACCCACCCATACCCACTCATGTATTTATCGAACCTATTTTTAAAACTACACAGCGTCTTAGCTTCTATGACGGTACTCGGGAATTTGTTCCACTCAACCACATCTCATTTACCAAACCAGTGCTTTCCTATACTCTTCCTGAATCTAAATTTTTCCAGCTTAAAACCATTGCTGCGAGTCCTGCCTAGGCTAAATATTTTTAGCACGCTATTTACATCTCCTTTATTTATTCCTGTTTTACATTTATACACCTCAGTCATATCCCCCCCTAATTCTACGCCTTTCTAGAGAGTGCAGTCATTTCTATCACACGGATAGCTTACATTGTCCAATCTAGCGCTTCTACAGTCAAACCAACGTATGGTAGCAGCGATGGAATTTATGCAACATGAATTTTCATCCTGGTACTGCCTTACTCTTTTTAGCGATTGCATTACGAGTAATAGCAAACTTACCTGTTGCTTTCTTAAGATTCTCCTGCGCTCTCTTAAAGACACACTGTAAGGATCATAGACAATTTGAGGCGAAGCAAACTAAACTTGATAATGTAAACGCTTATCACATCTGTATAATGCGAAATGAGGTGTCATCAGTAGAGCTGTTGTAGGAAGAGCTTAGGGTGCTCTCTTTATATGGAATAACATCAGCCCATACTGTACAGCTCGGATTGATGTTAACTCTGAGCACCTCTACAAATCTGCGGTTCGTGCGAGGTGGTCGGAGTGTTGCTCGCAGGATGGCGTGTAGTACAGGGGTTTGGTTCGGCACTCACCAACAACAAAGATCTTACATTGTGACAATAATGAATTCTGACCCGTTATCAGACAAGAGGACACGTGAACAAGTGTGACGTAGGATAATATATACTTTGTCATAGTTGTTTTGTTAGGAATGGTTACAGACTCACAGTATCGCGTCACTTTGTCTATCATGACTCGCATGTGTTTCTTACCTTTCTCAGAGGTCAAAAAATTCGTCAACGGGCCGACAGAAGATGAGACACATCAGGACTGAACTAGGACCCCTGACAGTGCCCTTGTGATGGAAGAAGACAACACATTTGAATAAATACTCGGCAATCTCTGTTGCCATCTTAGGTAAGAAGTTTTCTTTCTTGCCTGTCTGACACTGCGATCTTTACCTAAATGTGCTGCATCATAAATCAGCTTCAGGGCTGCTGGTACCAGAGACTGATCAGGAGCTAGCTGACGGCTCTATTAGGATCCGCCAACCTATCCACTCGGCACAGCACTCCTAGGTTGATGTCCTCCCACTATGTGCACATTTCGCCCACTACCTGAGCATGCTTCCTACTACATGAACATCTCACCCATTACCTGAACATCTTAACTGCCAACACATCTCACCCACCACCTACAGATCTCTCCCAGTTCGGGTGCATCTATAAAGGTAACATCTTACCCACTACCACACCTAACTCCCACTACCTGTACATCTCTCCCATTGCCTGTGCATCTCTCCCATTTTCTGTGCATCTCTCTCACTACCTGTGCATTTCTCCAACTACCTGTTTTGGGATTGGTGCATCACCCTTAAAATAAATTTTTGGTGACCTTCTAGACTCACGAAATTGCAATAAGAGGATCGCAAACAAATCCCCAGCTGTTCTGTGGCTTGTCCTACTAGAAATTCAATCCAAACAGATTCTGCGTTTAGTCCACTGATTTTTATATGTTTTGATGGAAGAATTCATGGAGGTAATTGGCATAAAACACTGACATGATGGACAAGGAGACAAAAATCATCATAATGTTATCCTTTATTTACGATTAAAAATGGTATAGTGACGCCAGATGTGGAAAGACACTTATGTACAGTTCAGGACATTTATTGGGATAAAAATATTTCGCCGCGAGTGGTTTCTTCAGTCCTAACTTAGAACTGAAAAAGTCACTCGTGGCGAGAGTTTTCCCTAATGCCCTGAACTGCACATAATTGTCTTTCTTTATTTACAACGTTCCCCTAACACAGACGGAATTATTAAGCTATGTAGATAAATGATTCAAAGAACCGACTGGATGATGAATTAAGACACTTGTGGTACACTTAGTTATTTTTTTGTTGTGGAAGAGTTTCTCCATCCAGTTGCTTCCTCAGTCCAATACAGAGAAGATCTACCTGGCGAGAAAGAACGTGAGTTTATGTAGGAAGCGTAGTGAAAGTCAGGTCAGGAATACTGAAGTTGACAATTATGAAGAGGTTGATTTGAGAAGGACCTGACCAGCGTGGGCCAGTATACCTGCTGCTGTGTTTCTCCATCAGTATCGATAAGTAAGACATATGTGCAACAGTTACATAGCTTTATTCCGAAACGTTTCGCCTTCGTAGTCTTCTTTAGACGAGTGCAAAGGCAGCAGAAAGCTGAGGGACTGACCACCTCAAAACTACGTCTTCCAGTGTGACAGACTTATTACATCTTCTTTACATCACTACCAAGCACCCATAAAATCACCACCTTCTACAAAACTGTCACGGTATTTCACAAAACCACCATCACCTGCCACAAATAGGATATCCCCCTTTATTTTATAATATGCATGTTAAGGTTAATATTAATGCTTATATTGTATTATGTTTTGTTAGGCTTTAATATTCTTATTTCCATGTAGTGGGAAACCACTATGTTTAAGTGCCAGTTAGTAGTTCAGGTACTGAGGTCTCCCTCTGTCACGTGACCAACCTGACGTCGGCTTACCACTCAGTGGTACCGTGAGTAGGTTCACCACCCTAGCTCTGAGTAGCTTTACAGCACTTGCTGAGAGTAGGTCCTTCACTCACTCTGACTAGCACTCCCACTTCTAGTCCGGGCTTGCATAGCCAAGGGAGCATACCTCACTCAGTCATTCATTGACCTCTCTTAAGAGACATGTCAAGTTCTCGAGACATGTCAAGTACTCGATTCACTTTCTTAAACTTGTCACTTTCGAGTTATTTATTCTCTAGCGAATTAATCTTTCAATTGACTGAACAAGCCTTGTTGGCCTTGTGGGTTGATTTGTGGTCTATGCTATTCTAAGTTATGCTGGATGGGAATGAGACTAAGTCCGTCACTTACGAGTTCTGGTATACTCTGAATTGATAGTTCAGATAAGTCTTTATAACCATTATAAGTTACTTTGTGGTTGTCTTAATAACCATTATAGGTGCATATTGTTGGTTAACTTAGTACAAAGCTCGACCTCAAGAGGTTCATTTATTCATATCAATGTACTGGTACGTACCAAGAGAAATGTATGAGTTAAACTCCTTATTTTATGTTAATCCTAACATTATATCACACATTAAGCTAAAACTCTACTAGTAAAGATTCTAAGTTTTAGTTTTGTTTCGTAATGCTGAATTCTTATTGAAAGTTATTGTTACAAAACCGTAAACAGGCCATATGTTCAACAAGAATGTTACCTTAACACTCTACCATACCATTGGAGAAGGTTAAGAAGACGAGTTTTGTAACACAAAGCCACCATCACCTGCCACAAAACCACCATCACCTGCCACAAAACCACCATCACCTGCCACAAAACCACCATCACCTGCCACAAAACCACCATCACCTGCCACAAAACCACCATCACCTGCCACAAAACCACCATCACCTCCCACAAAACCACCATCACCTCCCACAAAACCACCATCACCTCCCACAAAACCACCATCACCTCCCACAAAACCACCATCACCTCCCACAAAACCACCATCACCTCCCACAAAACCACCATCACCTCCCACAAAACCACCATCACCTCCCACAAAACCACCATCACCTCCCACAAAACCACCATCACCTCCCACAAAACCACCATCACCTCCCACAAAACCATCACCTGCCACAAAACCACCATCACCTGCCACAAAACCACCATCACCTGCCACAAAACCACCATCACCTCCCACAAAACCACCATCACCTCCCACAAAACCACCATCACCTCCCACAAAACCACCATCACCTCCCACAAAACCACCATCACCTCCCACAAAACCTCCATCACCTCCCACAAAACCTCCATCACGTCCCACAAAACCTCCATCACCTCCCACAAAACCACCATCACCTCCCACAAAACCACCATCACCTCCCACAAAACCACCATCACCTCCCACAAAACCACCATCACCTCCCACAAAACCACCATCACCTCCCACAAAACCACCAACATCTCCCACAAAAACCACCATCACCTGCCACAAAACCACACCATCACTCACAACCACAACTTCCAACTAACAGCATCATGAAGCTTGCACCCACACAATAGGTACAGCTAAACCGTCAAGCCGCGCCACGTAAGCCATGCAGGGTGTTGCAAGTTAGGTTTTTCTCGTTGCAGAGCTTGTGGCATCAGCTGGTGCAATACACACGAACCACTGGAATATAGTCGCCACTCACCCCATCCACTTACTGATCAGGCTTTTCCCTCCACCTGTCGTTCCCCCTGACAATTTAAAATGTTTTACAAACCTTTCCCCTAACGTTATTAATATTTATATTATTTTTTTGTTTAAGCTTTATTAATGTTTTGTCTATCCTTTTTAATTCATGGAGGTGCTTTTGGAGATATATACGCTAACTTCTGAAAATAATCGATTTAATATTATCTCCCCAACCCAAGTATTTTTGTCATTTTTTCCCAGGAATCGCACATCAACAGAATCATTTTTTCCATAGATATATTATCTTCAAAAATGTTTTGTACAATTTCATAATGCATTATCCACATTGCCCGACTCAGACGCATTAAAATGCCTACTAAAAAATAAAGGAATAAACCGCTTCAGAATACGAGATGCGTGTTGTATATATAATACATGGATGTGGTCATCCATCCAGACATAGATCAGACTAGTCTGACTTCACCCACAAGACTCCAAGTGATCTTCATAAGTTATTCCTTATCTTCTAACCATCATGTTCTCAACGTTTTATACCATCAACTGAGTATTACTTAGTGAAGAAGTAAAACATAACTTCGTTGAAGTTTTAAGTATGGCAATGAAGTACTTCTTTCATTATTTGTGAACTTTACGTCTATCTATAAAACGCTGAATATCAGTAAGCAAAATTTGAAAAAAATGAGAATGATGTTAGTGAGGAAAACCCGTTATCTAGATTATATACAAATTCTTGGGAGTTTAGGTTGTGTGTCAGCAAAAGCTGCTAACGACACAATAACTTACTCAATCGCGTGTAGTCACTCTGAATAAAAATGCGTAGAAGAAACAGGCAGGAATTTGTGCACCAGGGTTAAATAAAGCAAAAATGAGTGCAACACAAGCTTGTTTCACAGGGACACAGAACGACAGTTGATGGATTGGTTTCGATCACAAATAGTCTTCAAAAAACTTAATATCTACAGACGCTGTTGTGTGGAATCTTCTCATATTAGCTTAACAAATAGTCACACAAAACAAAAACAAATGAGTATCCCTAGACGCGGAACATTGTTTTTAACACACAGGCCTTTTTCCAAGGCAGGGTGAGATGAAAAGAGAAAAAAACTTTCATCGTTCACTATCACTGTCTTGCCAGAGGCGTGCTGATACTGTATGATAATTAAATAAGCTTTACCCATCCACCATCACACAGAGCAGCCAGGGTGTCTTGCTGTGCCATGCATATACCATAATATCTTTCAGTATTTATGGGAAATTAGTGGCTACCTTTGATTTCTTAAATTCCTCAATGTGGTGCTCACTGTATTATTCGACACACCTCAGAATTTTAATGTCAACCAGTAACAATTATATATAAATTAATATCGTTTATCTATTTTTCTAGGATGGTAATATTCCCAGAAAGTCTGGTATCAGTTAATGACCCTGAAAGTTATGTCAAATATAATATTATATTGTGGTTATTATCATGCAGCTGTTGACAAAAATTAAATTATCGTCATGATTATTTCCGATGATAAACTCTGTTAATGATGCATTTATAATAAGCATAAAATTCAGCTTTCCCCACCACGTTATAAGCCAAATAATTAAAATTAATTGTGTAACTAGTTTAAACAAAATATCTCTTCAGATTCCTATATAAATATATTTTTTTCCTATATAAAGTTATAGTTTGTGTGGATAGTGAGTGCTTGATCTATGAATGTGATTATATTATTAGTATAACCAAACTAACGAAGACTTTATCAAATAAGAAACCTTAACACTCTCCAACACAAAGTAATTAATTCTTGAAGTGATCTTATTATATCAAGCCTAAACTAATAATTTCCATAAGATAATCTAAACGATTATTTAAGGGCATTCTTTTATTAAATCCCGACACGAAATTCTTAAGAAGAAAGTGAGCTGATATTCATATCAACAAACAGTGAGTTATATTATTTTTTAATGATTACTTGAGCAATAACTTACTTGTTAGCTTCTTTGAATCTGTATTAATACCTAAAAGTGCTAATATAAAACTTAAATGTTGTTTGATTTTCATTAAATAATAACCGAGTTTCATTTTATGTAGCGTAATGTGATACTTAAGAATGTAACCCAGCTTAATCCTGTGAGGATCATTTTACTACACAGCGAAGGTACCAGCAATTTTTTCTGAAAGACATCGTTTTCATAATAGCTGAGAAAACAAAGAAAAAAATTTCCTGAAGATGTTGTAACAGATATTGTCCAGACCGTAGATCTGTTCTTTAAGACAATGGATAATGTTTCCGAACAAATCAAAGCCCAGCTCAGAGAAGATTCAATTTGTAAGATTACTTTTATCAGTCCTCAGCAGATCAAAGCAACTGACTGGAGAGCTGGCTTAATAATATACTAAAACTCGAATATCAACAGCTTCATCTCTTTCTCTTACAACAGGAAGATAAAGTACCATAGAATTTCACCCGAAACAGTAGAGGACTACCAACACAGAAGTGAGAGTAATGACAACGAACTAGTAACGAACTAAACGGCTGTAATTTCAAGATTCCAGTTCCTGGTGATATAGTGTAGTGTGTGCCCTTGTAGAAGTGATCAATAAATTTGTAATTAGACGTCTTGGAAAATAAACACAATTGTAGCGTAATGCGATCCTATATTGACTACGTTTCGCCCATACAGTTTGTGACTTGAAAAAGTCCACTGTGTGGGTGAAACGTTGTTAATAAATTATCGAATTATACTGTATTTGTGGTTATTTTTCTAGCATGTCGGTATTTTGTGCCATTTTTCTCCAATTACACACCTTATGCATGAGTTATATGTATGGTTGTATATATATGTATAGGCTTATTTAATGGTATTTTGAATGGTGTGTTAATTCATCTTTTTATAGCTAATTAGTGTTTTCTTTGCGTATTTACTAGTAGACCCAGAGGGAACAACAACCATTCCCGTAGTAGACATAATGAGGGAAGACAAAATGTGGGTTAATAATATGAGAGTAGATCAAAGAGTACCACCGCTACCATCACACTACCATCACACTACCACCACTACCATCACACTACCACCACTACCATCACACTACCACCACTACCATCACACTACCACCACTACCATCACACTACCACCACTACCATCACACTACCATCACACTACCATCACACTACCACCACAACCATCACACTACCATCACACTACCACCACTACCATCACACTACCATCACACTACCACCACTACCATCACACTACCACCACTACCATCACACTACCACCACTACCATCAAACTACCACCAGACTAATTGACATTAGTAAAAATCCCATAGATTTCGAAAAAGAAATAGATAACATGCCCATTCATTCAGTATCTGGACCGGATTCATGAAATGCCCCATTCATAAAGGTTGTAGTAGATCACTAGCTAAAAATTATAGACCAGTAGTCCTAACTTCTCGCATAATAAAAAATCTTCGAAAGAGTGATGAGACGGCAGATTACAAATTTCATGGACCAGCACAACCAGCATAACCCGAATCAGAATGATTTTAAAGCAGGACGGTCATGCCTGTCACAGCTGCTGAACCGTTATGACAGAATTACGGAGGTGTTCTAAGACGACCAAAACGCAGATGTGATTTTTACAGATTTTGCAAAGGCTTTTGACAAATGAGATAATGGAGTGATAGCGCACAAATTGAGGGCCATGGGCATTACGGGGAAGGTAGGCAGATGGATTTTCGGGTTCTTAACATACACAACACAGAACGCAGTAATAAACAAAGCAAGATCCAGCATCAGTGAGATAAAAAGCTCTGTTCCCCAAGGTACTGTCCTCGCACCTCTGCTGTTTCTCATCTTCATAACTAATATAGATGAAAACATCCGTCACACTTTTGTATCATCATTTGCAGATGACACCAAAATAAGCATGACAGTCACTACGGTAGAGGACACTGAAAAATTACAGGAAGACATAAGCAAGGTTTTCCAGTGGACAGTGAAGAACACGACGTTCAATGGTGGTAAGTTCCAGCTGCTTAGGTATGGAAAGAAGGACGAACTCAAAAGGAACGTTATATACAAAACACAAGAGGGTCTACCTGGAGTCTACCTGGAGGGCATTCCGGGGATCAACGCACCCCCCCGGCCCGGTCCACGACCAGGCCTCCCGGTGGATCATGGCCTGATCAACGAGGATGTTGCTGCTGGCCGCACGTAGTCCAACGTACGAACAACAGTCCGGCTGATCCTGCAGTGACTTTAAGTATCTGTTCAGCTCCCTCTTGAAGACACCCAGGGGTCTATTGGTAATGCCCCTTATGGCTGGTGGGAGGCTGTTGAATAGTCTTGGGCCCGGATACTTATTGTGTTTTCTCTTAGTGTACCAGTGGCGTCCCTACTTTTCACTGGGGGTATGTTGCACCACCTGCCAAGTCTTTTGCTTTCGAAGGGAGTGATTCCTGTGTGCAGATTAAGAACCAGTCCCTCCACAAACTTCCAGGTGTAATTATGATATATCTCTTTCGCCTGCGCTCCAGTGAGTACAAGTCAAGTGCTTCCAGGCGTTCCCAGTAGTTAAAGTGCTTGATGGAACTTATACGTTCAGTAAAGGTTCTCTATACATCATCTAGATCTGCAATTTTACCTGCCTTGAATGAGGATGTTAATGTACAGCAGTATTCCAGCCTAGAAAGAACAAATGATTTAAAAAGGATCATCAATGAGATAGCATCTCTTGTCTTGAATGTTCTCATTATCCATCCTATCAGTTTCTTCGCAGATGTGATAGTGGCATTGTGTGGTCCTTGAAGGTGAGATCTTGGGACATTACCACATCCAGGTCCTTCACATTACTTTTCCGCTCAATTGTGTGATTAGAGTTTGTAGTATACTCAGTCTTAGCTATTATGTACTCTAATTTTCCATAACGGAGTAGTTGGAATTTGTCTTCATTGATCATATTGTTCTCCGTTGTCCATTCGAAAACTTGGCTTATATCATCTTGGAGATTTGCCGTGTACTCAGTGGATAACACTCTCATGCAGAGGGTCACCAAATAGAACGAGAGGAACACGTAAAAGACTTGGGAATAATTATGTCAGCTGACCTATCTTTTAAATAACATGATAAGACAAAGATCACGACAGCCAGGAGGATGATGGGGTGGGTATCGAGAACTTTCAAAACAAGGGAAATAATGCCAGTGGTGACACTCTTCAAATCACTAGTGCTCCCTCCATTTAGAATATTGCTCAGTGCTAACGGCCTCTTTCAAAGCAGGAGAAATATCGGATCTGGAACAAATGCAGAGATCGTTTACGGCTCATATTGATCCAATAAAGCACCTAAATTACTGGGAACGCCTTCAAGTCTTGAACATGTACTCACTGAAGCAGAGGAGAGAGATACATGATAACATATGAAAGGAAAGTACTCGAGGGCCTGGTTCCGAATCTGCACACTGCCATAACAGCATACTGTATGAGAGATATGGGAGGAAGTGCAAAAATAAACCGAGTGAGGAACAGGGGTGAGGTGGGGACAAAAGGGGAAAACATCCGGGGTCCCAGACAATTCAACATCTTACCAGAAGATATCAGAAACAACGGCTGGAACAAGTCTAGAAGCCTTCAAGAGGAAACTGGACAAGTATCTTCACTAGGTGCCAGATCAACCAGGCTGTGATGGATATGTGGGGCAGCGGTCCTCCAGCAGCAACAGCTTGGCTGACCAGGCAAGCACCAGACGAGCCTGGTCCATGACCAGGCTTCGAGAATAGTGAAACTCTCGGAACTCTTCAAAGGTAAAAGTAAGGTAAACCACCACCACTATCACCACCATCACTACAACCGCCCCAACCACCTCCATCACCACCACCACTATCACCACCATCATCATCAAGGCCATCACCACCACAACCACCATCACAACCACCACCATCACAACCACCACCATCACAACCACCACCATCACAACCACCACCATCACAACCATCACCATCACAACCACCACCATCACAACCACCACCATCACAACCACCACCATTACAACCACCACCATCACAACCACCACCATCACAACCACCACCATCACAACCACCACCATCACAACCACCATCACAACCATCATCACAACCACCATCACAACCACCATCACAACCACCACAACCACCACCACAACCTTCACAATCACCACCGCTAACACCACAACCACTACAGTGATTCACAACCACTACCATCACAACCACCACCATTTAAGCCACCATGACAGCCACCAGTAAAACCACCACCATCACAACCATCACAACCACTACCATCAGAACCATCACAGCCACTACCATCACATCCACTACCATCACAACTACCACCACCATAACCACTACCATCGCAACCACCATCATCACAGCCACCACCATCACAACCACCATCACAACTACCACCACCACAACCATCATTACCACCATCACAACTACCACCATCACAACCACCACCACAACAACCACCATCATCACAATTACCACCAACACCACCATCACAACCACCACCACCATCACAACCACCACCATCACAACCACCACCATCACAGCTACAACCATCACAACCACCACCATCACCACCATCACAACCACCATCACAACCACCATCACATCCACCATCACAACCATAATCACAACCACCATCACAACCACCACCATCACAACCACCACCATCACCACCATCACCACCATCACAACCATCATCACAACCACCATCACAAACACCATCACAACCACCACTATCACAACCACCACCATCACAACCACCACCATCACAACCACCACCATCACAACCACCACCATCACAACCACCACCACCACAACCACCACCACCACAACCACCACCATCACAACCACCACAACCACCACCATCACAACCACCACCACCACAACCACCACCATCACAACCACCACCATCACAACCACCACCATCACAGCCACCACCATCACAACCACCACCATCACAACCACCACCATCACAACCACCACCATCACAACCACCACCATCACAACCCCCACTATCACAACCACCACCATCACAACCACCATCACAACCACCACCATCACAACCACCACCATCACAACCACCACCATCACAGCCACCACCATCACAACCACCACCATCACCACCACCACCATCACCACCACCACCATCACAACCACCACCATCACAACCACCACCATCACAACCCCCACTATCACAACCACCATCACAACCACCACCATCACAACCACCACCATCACAACCACCACCATCACCACACCCCGAACCACTACGAAGCTTCTTGCGTTCTTTATATGAAAATATTTAAACATTTTATTATTCTGCTAACGCAGCTGAGCACAGAAATTTGGAAAAAAAAAATTTGCAAAGTTAAACTCAGTCTTCCATCCACCTGGAAGTATTATGCTAAAAAAATGTAACATGATTAATTTTCAAGCTTGAAAAGCGACACTTCTCCGGCCACAATTCCCGTCAGGAGAAGTTTTATATCCGTGATATTATGTTGAAAATACAAATTCCATTTCACTTTTAAGGATCAATTTAAGAAATGAAAACTTGAATAACTCGACATAAATAAATGTTATACAAGTGGCTAGAGGAGAGAAGGAAATGAAATACAAGTAGCTAGAGGACAGATGGAAATGAAATACAAGTAGCTAGAGGACAGATGGAAATGAAATACAAGTGGCTAGAGGACAGATGGAAATGAAATACAAGTGGCTAGAGGACAGATGGAAATGAAATACAAGTGGCTAGAGGACAGATGGAAATGAAATACAAGTGGCTAGAGGACAGATGGAAATGAAATACAAGTGGCTAGATGGAAATGAAATACAAGTGGCTAGAGGACAGATGGAAATGAAATACAAGTGGCTAGAGGACAGATGGAAATGAAATACAAGTAGAGGACAGATGGAAATGAAATACAAGCTAGGACAGATGGAAATGAAATACAAGTGGCTAGAGGACAGATGGAAATGAAATACAAGTGGCTAGTGGACAGATGGAAATGAAATACAAGTGGCTAGAGGACAGATGGAAATGAAATACAAGTGGCTAGAGGACAGATGGAAATGAAATACAAGTGGCTAGAGGAATTCATGCTTAATTTTTTATTCAAGTAAGAAATATTTATTACACTCCCAGAGCAGTAAGGAAGAAGTTAGGTTACAATACAAGAACCGTCTAAACAAGAGAGGCCAAAACACTTGTACTCCCCAGACAGAAATATTGCCAATAGGCCAAATTGCAGATCCGGTGATGGAACATTTACTACGTGTAATAATTAAGTGAAATACCTAAGTAATTTGAAACCCCTAAAATCCACGGAACTGTAATCCCAGGCCTAGAACGTTGGGAAGAATGTTATAGGATAATCTGCACCTTCTAAATACTGGATTAACTGGATCCAAGTCTGTGCATGAAAATTACTCATTATGAGAGCAGGAAGGGACAACCCACTGTGCAAACTGCTTTTAAAGAAAAGATTGAAGCACACTGACTACCTTTGTTTTAAATATTTTAATTAAGTTTCTCTCTCTTTGTATATTGAAAATACCTTAGACCCTATATTCACAATAATGAGTAGTGATGTATTCTTAGCATTCATTTCCGTGCAATAAAAAGTCATTACTAACTCGACTCACGAAATCCTAACACAATTGCTAACAATTCACGTTACAGGTGGAGCTGGAAGCCATAGGTTCAAGCCCCACCCTTTCCCTGATTTAAATGATTACAGCCTGTAAGACTGTAATTTCAATATTCAATTACACCTTCAAGTTGCCTTAGATGCCCCGTCCCTTTCACACGGAATGCTGGGTAGTTTGAGTTACAGTATTCACTCTCATTTATCGAGTCATTGCACATTTTAACATGAAAGTACGAGCAAGTCTCAAAATGACATACTTTTTTAATCAAGAGGTGTAGCATTTCCTTGGGTGTTGATACTCACATATTCTATTTATTTTTCCAGTTGATCCATATTTGCAATTTCCCCAGGTGTAGTGACGACATTTGTGATTTTTTTAATGGCCCAGTTTATGTCCAGGTTGGGGACTATTTTGTTTACAGGGATTGTAACTGACTCATATACTAATAAATCTGCACTGGTGTCAGTGATAGATTTTACAGACGAATCTGTAGTGGAATCAATAGAAGAGTCTATAGACTAATCAGTACTGGGTTGGAGGTTGCATGGGTGGAGATAGGGATGCTGTCCCTGCTCAGCGTACATGTACCTCTTCCAGTGAGTCTGCATTCATATCCGAGTCATCTGCTTGGATATGAATATTTTGAATATTAGTAGTAGTGAGAATGTAGCCACTGAGAGGTCAGGTCCCTCTCAGATCCAACAGTTCTCACTTGAAAGGGTTGTCTAAGGCGTTTTCTGTACCAAGAGGCCATGTGTTGCAGTGTCTGACAAGATGAACATCAAAAATGGTATACAATACCGACAGGTTGGTAGGTAAGACACATAGGCAACAGTTAGGCAACTTTATTCCGAAACGTTTCGCCTACACAGTAGGCTTCTTCAATCGAATACAGAAAGTTGGCAGGAACAGTAGAGATGTGAAGACGATGTAATCAGTCCATCACCCTTGAAGTCGTAGAATTTGAGGTTATCAGTCCCTCGGCCTGGAGAAGTTCAGTTCCATAGTCAGGAACTATCTGAAGATCAAGCGACAGTGCGGAGACTAAATACTGTCGGAAGGAGAGGTGCAGAGTAGTAGTAGTAGTGAGAATGTAGCCACTGAGAGGTCAGGTCCCTCTCAGATCCAACAGTTCTCACTTGAAAGGGTTGTCTAAAGCGTTTTCTGTACCAAGAGGCCATGTGTTGCAGTGCCTAACTGTTGCCTATGTGTCTTACCTACCAACCTGTCGGTATTGTATACCATTTTTGATGTTCATCTTGTCAGACACTGCAACACATGGCCTCTTGGTACAGAAAAAGCCTTAGACAACCCTTTCAAGTGAGAACTGTTGGATCTGAGAGGGACCTGACATTTTGAATATTGTTGTTAATGGCTTCTCTTTCACGTTCTCTCCCTCAGAGAGTCGCTCTTTAAGTTTGTTGGACTCTGATATCTGTAACTTCTCCTTTACCTCCCATGTTTTATATATTTTAGGTTGACTGTCCAAGAGAAGCGCTGTTTAGTCCTGATTACTATCCGGTACCCTCCTCAGTACTTTCTGTCCAAAGCTAGGATAGGATACTGACAGAATGGCATACAGGAGCACTTGTGGAACGTTTGGAGGGGTACTTCAAAAAACAAGAATGGTTATTCATGACGCATATTTGTTTGTCTAAAGAGAATGTCTCTAGTACAAGAGTAAACACTGCTTGTATAAATTACAGTAATCTAAAAAGGGGTTTCTGGGATAACTCACAAATCCTAAAAGTAACTTAATTGTCAGTTAATGGAATGCCAATTTTTGGGGGGCAATTATGAGCAGTAATTTGAGGCAGTTGTATAAGCAGTAATTTATGTCAGTTGTATTAGCAGTAATTTGTACCAGTTGTATAAGCAGTAATTTGCGCCAGTTGTAAGAGTCTCCATTCACTGACCACTCCTTTGGTAAACAAGCTTGAAAGTAGAACAGAACAAATACGAACTAACTAATTAATTTCTAATCACGATATCTATGGAGAAAGTAATAAGATTAATGGACTACAAGTCGTTTTCGCCGCCAGACTAAGATTAAGACTAGTCTTTAGAAATACAGTTTGTGTGGAAATGTCAGTCACACGAACACAGTCAGGGTCTTACGTTAGTGTCAAAGCACACAACCATTTAAATACGAATCCAGACATGCTCTACACGAATGGAAAATCACTTTATCGTTTATATCTGAAATCTTGTGTTTGTATTCACATTTCAGATTTTATTTACATTTGGTACTGGGTAGATTAAATATGAAAAGAATTTCTAATATATGAAATGACTATAATTATGCCCAGTGGGGAATAATAAAGACACATTGTGATCTCTATCATCCAGCTCTTTCTCGCTTCGTCGCACTGGATGAGCATGAGAGGATACTTAAGCCACACAAAATAAAACCCGAGGATTAACATGACTCGTATTCATTTTGTTTACAAACAGTGGTCAAGTTTCAATTAGGCAGTAGCTTAAAAATAACGAAATGCATGAATTCCATAAAATATTATAACAAGTGGACGTTTGCATAATTTAGTCTGACCTGAGCCAGAAATAGAGTAATGAAGTGGCCAGAATAGAAATTGTGAGCTACTCCCCAAATGCTCGAATATTTACTACTGTCATGACCGTCAAAAGTTGAGAATTAATGGGTGGTTTTTTCCTGGATGAATGAAGCCACAATAGTCAGTGGCAGCGTTCGAAAGAAGCCACTTTGTATGTTGTTCCTGTATCGCATCATCCTAATATATGAAGCTTCTCTGATGAATCATCAGAAATTATTCATCTGTTTTAAGTCATCATAATTTTGAATTCTGTTTTTAGCCACCACATTACTGTAGCTCATGAGTGGAGCCAGTAAGTCAAGCGATACTTGTGGTGCCTACTGGTGGTTTAAATACCATGTGCATTGGCTACAATCATTGGCAAGCACTAAACTCATAGGAAACGTGATGATAAATAAAACACTTGTGCAATACTTAAGTATTTTTATTCAAGAAACTTTTACGGCAGAATTAAGATACCCAAGTGTTGCACAAGTGTCTTATTTATCAGCTTGTCAGTGTACCAAACCGACAAGTTGATAAATAAGGAACATGCAACATCTGAAGAACGAGAGAGAACCTGGGTTGTGTCTGATCAACACCGTCGCCTCCATTAAGGCAAATCCCTCCTTCTGTAAAAAGAGAATGTAAATTAAGGGGAAGATGCCTCTGGGGTGTTGAGAAAAACCCTCCATTATATTTAGGTTATCACTAGTGAGGTGTTTACGGTACTGAGATGTTAGTGAGTAGTGATATGTTAGTATTGATATGTAAAGTACAGACTGAAGAATGAAAGTACTTTGGTCGTTCACTCAGTGCTGCTACGTCATGTTTTTTTTACTTTTACAAATCTGTGGGAGAAATGTGGTTATCTGGGAGGAATCGTGAAGTGACTTCAGACACGGATTTCACTGTTTTAGTGTGAAGGGAATTTTCATGTAATAGTTGTCGTGGGATGACGACCCTTTGTCATTTTTTTTTAATAGCCAAGTAATCATTCGGGCTTATTTTTCTGTCTAAGTATAAAAAATCTTGCAGGGACACAGAGGCTAAACAACATATCTAAGCACATATTCTAAGTTCACATCCTGCTCCTCTGAGGAGGGGGGGGGGTCAGGAGCAGTGACATGTTACTTGTCCAATACATGATCTATCTTACTTCCAATTAGTTTCTTTCACCACAATTCTCGTTAACAGTAAATGGTGTGAACCACTCTCATTGCAAGTAAATTCGATTATTTCCTTTGAACTTTCATGATGAACGCAGAGAATAAATAGGGTTAATGCCAGAGGTACCGAACAATTTGAAAGAAGTACGAGGATTCAAAAGCATTAAAGGAAATCTGAATTTGATCAAGGATTCTTAGCTTTTGGCTCTATAAGAATATAATGCAATGACGTGTTACATCCCCTCCAAAAATAATGTGCCTAATTTCTAACCTCAATAGCGTGACCAAAATCAGAAAATTCAAAGGTAAAAATGTGACATATAAATATCATTAACATTAAAATTATTAAAACTAATATTATTATTATTATTATTATTATTATTATTATTATTATTATTATTATTATTATTATTATTATTATTATTCCAACATCCATGGAGAGGTGGGTTGATTACTTAACTCATGGGAGTCTTACAAACCCTGGAGAAATGGAAGGTATTCTTGTTGGATCTAAGGAAATATAGGATAGATTAAATTCCTTAGGTTTAAGAGTCCGTCACCTGTGTTAAGGCACCTGCTTTGAGAGTCCCAGCAACTGTAGTTCAACACCCTATTAAGGTCAGAAGCAGGACCTTGGCCCAGGCAAACCCTGAAAATATTTAAATAAAATCACTCAGAAAATCCATCCAGCACAGACTTTGTACTTATGTATGATCCGTGTACGTGTTATTTGCATTACCATAACAGGTTCAGACTGAGCAAAATATGTATAACTTCAAAACGCCGTTAAAACGTAAGTTTTCCTTATTTTGCAGTTGATGTAAAAAGAGAAATCTGAATATTAAAAAAAAAAGGATAAAATTAACATTGAATATTTTTGACTACCATTGAAGGCCTACCTAATAGTTACCGAGGAGAACCTCGGTGGTTGTCCCAAAATATTCGCGGGGATTCTTTGGAGACATTAATTTCAAAATCTACCTTCTACATTTTTGCATACGCTCTTAAGCGATAATTTGCGAAGAACTGCTGACACAAAATATTTAACTCATTGATCAATATTAGTCATTGATCAATATTAGTCATTGATCAATATTAGTCATTGATCAATATTAGTGCATGACAAATAATAAAACAAAATGTTTAATGACAGTTTTGTTAAATAAAAGTTATGTTTCATTTTGCATTAAAACATTCATGCTTAAAGCAATATTCAGAAATTAATTAAATTCATGTAAATGGAAAACCTGAAAGGCAGAGGATATGACTATTCCACGGAAAAAAATTACTCTGAAGTAAATATCATCTACATGAACAGCATTAAGCTGCCAGAGCCGCTCATTAGACTGGGACTACACCCTCGTTCACTACTGCATTTGTTATATTTTTTTTAGCCTCTAAACCCGTGTGGATTATTCAGTGCAAGAAATGAAGGAGGCTCGATCCATCGTGCACTAGTCACGGCCCAGACACCAGTGTCTAACCAGTCACTCTGTTTAATGATTTCATCTCTGGCATTGTATTCCTGTCCCTGGTAATAGTTCCTCAAAAATTTCTATTCTGATTTATGTAGCCAAGACTATCATTTAGAAAACACATAAGAGTAGAAAAAAAAAAAAAAAAAAAAAACTTTGAAGAGGTGTTTTAAGACGCCATCTTTACAAATGGCTGCAGTCAAATTTTAACTGCATTTATTTCAGTTCTTGCTTCCCTTTCTGATATCATTCTGCATCTAAATACATGTTTTGGGGTCAAGAAATTCAAATTTAAGGTGTTCAAATCCCCACGCAATTAACCATAAAGAAACCATAGTAAGCTGTAATACACATCATAATTTTCTGGTATTAAATGCGTTATAACTCATATTTAATACCAAATGGATTGTGGATGTAACAAACTGTTTACTCTGCTAGACGATAACAGTGACAAAGATTAAATTGCGTATCGGAAGAAACCGAGTTTGTCTAATCAGACTCGGTTTCTTGTCCAATCAATCGTTGGTTTCTTCGAAAAAGACCAAGTTCTTTAGTTATTCCTTCAATGCTTATAACATCTGTAACATGTAGACAAGTAATTCCCAGCGGAGAGAGGTATAAATAAGTGCGTCAGACAGGGCAAATATTTTTTTATCTGCAGTTTTTTTTTTCAAGATGACGCTTATACTCGCTTAGCAGATCTGGAATCAGATACTCAGGTGTTTAGTACTTACGTTCTACACAACAAAAGATTCCTGGAAGGTTACTTAACGCTATTTGAATGCATATAGAGAACTCCAGTAAACGAAAGTGATGATGAATGTAATGAGAAAAAAGAGTACTACCTTTAGAGAATGAAAAATGGTTATTTCTTAAATGGATATTTACTGATTACTATTCTCTTCAACATTGATGGAAACTACCGTCTTCATGTTATAATTGGTCACACATTGTACGACATCTGCAAAAGTAGAGAATTAATTACTTGCATGAATAAATCGTTAATTCAGTAGGCTATAGTGAAGTAATTTAAAAAAAGTCAGTAATTACACAATACGCAATATAAGCAAGAAGAGATGAAAATGCACTGTTGTTAAGCCATTTTGGCTCAAAGAGCTTCACTGCAGCTGCCAGTAATTTTTTTGACCATGATGTTAAATCAGCACTATCTGGTACTGCTGCTTCATATTACACTCAGTATTCTATTTGAGGTGCCCACTAGGTCCAACCAAACCAGAAATCTTTCAGGCCAATTTAAAACAACGAAATCACTAATTACATAAATGTGTGTCACACCAAAGGGCTGTAAATTACAAGAAAAAAGCTAGTAAGTCATCTCTTCCAGAGAATTTCATCGTTGAGGAAACTCTCTCTTTGAACAATACTGCAGAGCAATGTGCTGAAAAACAACAGTATCAGTATCTTCGATAAGTTACCAAAAAACAAGGTCTTGTCTCTGAAAGAACGTATATACCAACAGAAAGGGGAGAAAGAATGAAGGATTTTTTTTAAGTATGATTTTTTGCAACCAGTTAAATATCGTCTGTTAGCTGAGACTGAGGCTCTACTGAAGCCATTAAATTACTCCTTCCAGCAATATTATTTAATGGAATCTGCAGTTATTGTAGACTTTATTACACGTCTGCCAGAATGGAACAAATGATATAAAAATAAATAAGAATTAGTTTCACTAAGTTTGGGTGAGACAATACCAAAGAGCAGACAATGATGACTTCGTTTTCATAACATTATGAAAAGTCCGTTAAAGAGGGAGAAAATGATGATATAATTGGAGTGGTGAAAATAGAATGGGATAGTCCTATGCCCATTCAAATAAGAAAAGTTCTTTTCTTCTATCACAAGTAAAGATTTGCTCCAGTTGGCTGCTGGTAATTATTTTATAAACGACGCCAAGAGAAGCCTATGACGACAGATGTGGAACCATTACAGGAAATAATGACACCAGGGATACACATATCGTTAGTATTCATGAGATTAAAAATCTGCCTGGAATTTCGTATCACTACTGAAGAAGCAGATGATGCTAGAATGATAATCCACCTGAAGCAGATGATGCTAGAATGATAATCCACCTGAAGCAGATGATGCTAGAATGATAATCCACCTGAAGCAGATGATGCTAGAATGATAATCCACCTGAAGCAGATGATGCTAGAATGATAATCCACCGGTGCACTGTTGTTTGGTCCGGAATTAAATGCCTCCAAGTATTATGGGATGACAATGATGTAGCTGTCGTCCTCTTTCGATCATGAACTTTTCAGCAAAGGTTAGGTAGAAAAGTGGATTAATGTAGGAGTGAGAAACATGGTGCTCGACACAATTTTGAAAAGTATCTTCAAGCTGCAGTTAGCAATTTTTTAATTAAATGGCATTACAGGCTGTGATGTCACAAGCAAAGTCGAATCAAAGCCTTCTGCTTTAAAAGCTGCACCAGAAAGGTTTTAACTTCATTTTGCAGATGAAACAACTCTGTCTCAGAAAACATTAGTGCAGAGGAATAACCTTGTTATAGTTTGGAAATCCATCAACCAAATGTAAGCAGTTTGAAGATCTTCGATATTTACTGCACGTTCACCAACGCAAATGAGAATTTTCACCATATCTTTCTGCATTAGAATGATGTTTAAGGAGACGCTTTCTTGTTCCCCGATAGTGCGTAGCACTCTCAAGGGGACACTAGCTTGCCCGAAATGCTCTGCATAATCCTTAGTCTTTTATATAGGATGCCACTGATGTCAGCTGTCTGTATACGTTGTACATGTAAATAATAATAATAATAATAATAATAATAATAATAATAATAATAATAATTTCTATCAGTTCTATAGCCAAGAGAATATTGGCGGTGGAAAATATTAAATGATATTATTCAAAAGCCTGAACTATAGCTCAACAAAATACCTTCCGAACAACTTGTACTGCATAATTGATGGTACAATCATAACTCACGAAGTCGTAATAACATGACTGGAAACAAAACACGAAACTGGTGATTTGTTGGATGACGCACTGGCCTAATAGTTTAAGGATTCAATTGCCACGGGTTCAAACTCCACCCGTTTCGTGACCTGTGTTAATATTAGATGCAAATAATATTTGCAGTATTTTATTTACGTATAGTACAGTAAATGTGGAGTGTTATGTAAAAAATAGTAATTTGAGACAAAAGTTTTAATGATTGCTTAGCTGTTTAGAAACTCCTTTTGTTTATTGCATTCCATTTGTATTTAAGTATTTTATTATGTTATTAAAATATTAAACTTAATAGCATTTAACATTTTCACTTTTTCCACATGACAAATAGCAAGAAATCTGTAAAGGATCTATAAGGATCTAAAAACTTTAAATTAGAATTCCATGCCTCTACAAACATACATGTAAACACCAGAAAGACATCTGCAGCAGAAACAAGAGCTGAAATAAGTGCGCTTAAAATCTGACGGCAGCTATTTTTAAAGACGACTTTTAAAAATCCTCTTCCAGCCTATGGTGTAGTCTACCCAAGTTTTTCCTATCCTCTTATATGTAGACTAAATGATACTCTTGGTAATATAAATTAAAACATAATTTTTTTGCGGGACTTTACTACACGGGGACATGAGAATTGGTCCTGGTTCCATAGTTTCTCCGCATCAAGCTGAACCAGCACAGTTTTCTCCCCGTTACAGTATTAGGCCATCTGCCAGAACTGCTTTACCCCAGGCCGGGCCACAACCACTACCTCTTCCTGCTACAGCATCAAGCCCGCTGCCAGAACTCCTTCCCTGCTTTACCCCAGGCCGGGCCACAACTACTACCTCTTCCTGCTACAGCATCAAGCCAGCTGCCAGAACTCCTTCCCTGCTTTACCCCAGGCCGGGCCACAACCACTACCTCTTCCTGCTACAGCATCAAGCCCGCTGCCAGAACTCCTTCCCTGCTTTACCCCAGGCCAGGCCACAACCACTACCTCTTCCTGCTACAGCATCAAGCCCGCTGCCAGAACTCCTTCCCTGCTTTACCCCAGGCCAGGCCACAACCACTACCTCTTCCTGCTACAGCATCAAGCCCGCTGCCAGAACTCCTTCCCTGCTTTACCCCAGGCCGGGCCACAACCACTACCTCTTCCTGCTACAGCATCAAGCCCGCTGCCAGAACTCCTTCCCTGCTTTACCCCAAGCCGGGCCACAACCACTACCTCTTCCTGCAACAGCATCAAGCCCGCTGCCAGAACTCCTTCCCTGCTTTACCCCAGGCCGGGCTACAACCACTACCTCTTCCTGCTACAGCATCAAGCCCGCTGCCAGAACTCCTTCCCTGCTTTACCCCAGGCCAGGCCACAACCACTACCTCTTCCTGCTACAGCATCAAGCCCGCTGCCAGAACTCCTTCCCTGCTTTACCCCAGGCCGGGCCACAACCACTACCTCTTCCTGCTACAGCATCAAGCCCGCTGCCAGAACTCCTTCCCTGCTTTACCCCAGGCCAGGCCACAACCACTACCTCTTCCTGCTACAGCATCAAGCCCGTTGCCAGAACTCCTTCCCTGCTTTACCCCAGGCCAGACCACAACCACTACCTCTTCCTGCTACAGGATCAAGCCCGCTGCCAGAACTCCTTCCCTGCTTTACCCCAGGCCAGGCCACAACCACTACCTCTTCCTGCTACAGCATCAAGCCCGCTGCCAGAACTCCTTCCCTGCTTTACCCCAGGCCAGGCCACAACCACTACCTCTTCCTGCTACAGCATCAAGCCCGCTGCCAGAACTCCTTCCCTGCTTTACCCCAGGCCGGGCCACAACCACTACCTCTTCCTGCTACAGCATCAAGCCCGCTGCCAGAACTCCTTCCCTGCTTTACCCCAGGCCAGGCCACAACCACTACCTCTTCCTGCTACAGCATCAAGCCGGTTGCCAGAACTCCTTCCCTGCTTTACCCCAGGCCAGGCCACAACCACTACCTCTTCCTGCTACAGCATCAAGCCCGCTGCCAGAACTCCTTCCCTGCTTTACCCCAGGCCAGGCCACAACCACTACCTCTTCCTGCTACAGCATCAAGCCCGCTGCCAGAACTCCTTCCCTGCTTTACCCCAGGCCAGGCCACAACCACTACCTCTTCCTGCTACAGCATCAAGCCCGCTGCCAGAACTCCTTCCCTGCTTTACCCCAGGCCAGGCCACAACCACTACCTCTTCCTGCTACAGCATCAAGCCGGTTGCCAGAACTCCTTCCCTGCTTTACCCCAGGCCAGGCCACAACCACTACCTCTTCCTGCTACAGCATCAAGCCCGCTGCCAGAACTCCTTCCCTGCTTTACCCCAGGCCAGGCCACAACCACTACCTCTTCCTGCTACAGCATCAAGCCCGCTGCCAGAACTCCTTCCCTGCTTTACCCCAGGCCAGGCCACAACCACTACCTCTTCCTGCTACAGCATCAAGCCCGCTGCCAGAACTCCTTCCCTGCTTTACCCCAGGCCAGGCCACAACCACTACCTCTTCCTGCTACAGCATCAAGCCGGTTGCCAGAACTCCTTCCCTGCTTTACCCCAGGCCAGGCCACAACCACTACCTCTTCCTGCTACAGCATCAAGCCCGCTGCCAGAACTCCTTCCCTGCTTTACCCCAGGCCAGGCCACAACCACTACCTCTTCCTGCTACAGCATCAAGCCCGCTGCCAGAACTCCTTCCCTGCTTTACCCCAGGCCAGGCCACAACCACTACCTCTTCCTGCTACAGCATCAAGCCGGTTGCCAGAACTCCTTCCCTGCTTTACCCCAGGCCAGGCCACAACCACTACCTCTTCCTGCTACAGCATCAAGCCCGCTGCCAGAACTCCTTCCCTGCTTTACCCCAGGCCAGGCCACAACCACTACCTCTTCCTGCTACAGCATCAAGCCCGCTGCCAGAACTCCTTCCCTGCTACAAGCTGATGTTATGCTACGCTAGTTCAGCAAAAAATTAAGAACTTTCCCCATCCAATTTTACTTAGATGAGATCGTAACTTTTGATAACGTTGTTGGGAAGGGTTACAAGAGTCTACTTAGGCAAACTAAAATGACGGCTAAAACAGTAATATTCTTCATAAAAACATTACACTTACTTTATGATCAGAAAGTTTTTTTTTCTTCAGATAACAATGGTGGTTTTCTGCTTGTCTTGAGGTATGATATAATGGTCTTGTGGTACAGTATACCAGTGTTGTGGTACAGTATACCAGTGTTGTAGTACAGTATACCGGTCTTGTGGTACAGTATACCAGTGTTGTGGTACAGTATACCAGTGTTGTGGTACAGTATACCAGTGTTGTGGTACAGTATACCAGTGTTGTAGTACAGTATACCGGTCTTGTGGTACAGTATACCGGTCTTGTGGTACAGTATACCAGTGTTGTGGTACAGTATACCGGTGTTGTGGTACAGTATACCAGTGTTGTGGTACAGTATACCAGTGTTGTGGTACAGTATACCAGTGTTGTGGTACAGTATACCAGTGTTGTAGTACAGTATACCGGTCTTGTGGTACAGTATACCGGTCTTGTGGTACAGTATACCAGTGTTGTGGTACAGTATACCGGTGTTGTGGTACAGTATACCAGTGTTGTGGTACAGTATACCAGTGTTGTGGTACAGTATACCAGTGTTGTGGTACAGTATACCGGTGTTGTGGTACAGTATACCGGTGTTGTGGTACAGTATACCAGTGTTGTGGTACAGTATACCAGTGTTGTGGTACAGTATACCGGTCTTGTGGTACAGTATACCAGTGTTGTGGTACAGTATACCGGTGTTGTGGTACAGTATACCGGTCTTGTGGTACAGTATACCAGTGTTGTGGTACAGTATACCGGTCTTGTGGTACAGTATACCAGTGTTGTGGTACAGTATACCGGTCTTGTGGTACAGTATACCGGTCTTGTGGTACAGTATACCAGTCTTGTGGTACAGTATACCGGTCTTGTGGTACAGTATACCGGTCTTGTGGTACAGTATACCGGTCTTGTGGTAAAGTATACTGGTCTTGTGGTACAATATACTGGTCTTGTGGTACAATATACTGGTCTTGTGGTACAGTATACCGGTCTTGTGGTACAGTATACCGGTCTTGTGGTACAGTATACCAGTGTTGTGGTACAGTATACCAGTGTTGTGGTACAGTATACCAGTGTTGTGATACAGTATACCAGTGTTGTGGTACAGTATACCAGTGTTGTGGTACAGTATACCGGTCTTGTGGTACAGTATACCGGTCTTGTAGTACAGTATACCGGTCTTGTGGTACAGTATACCGGTCTTGTGGTACAGTATACTGGTCTTGTGGTACAATATACTGGTCTTGTGGTAGAGTATACCGGTGTTGTGGTACAGTATACCGGTGTTGTGGTACAGTATACCGGTGTTGTGGTACAGTGTACTGGTCTTGTGCTACAGTATGCCGGTCTTGTGGTACAGTATGCCGGTCTTGTGGTACAGTATACCAGTGTTGTGGTACAGTATACCGGTGTTGTGGTACAGTATACCAGTGTTGTGGTACAGTATACCAGTGTTGTGGTACAGTATACCGGTGTTGTGGTACAGTATACCGGTCTTGTAGTACAGTATACCGGTCTTGTAGTACAGTATACCGGTCTTGTGGTACAGTATACTGGTCTTGTGGTACAATATACTGGTCTTGTGGTACAGTATACCGGTCTTGTGGTACAGTATACCTGTCTTGTAGTACAGTATACCGGTCTTGTAGTACAGTATACCGGTCTTGTGGTACAGTATACCGGTCTTCTGGTACAGTATACCGGTCTTGTAGTACAGTATACCGGTCTTGTGGTGCAGTATACTGGTCTTGTGGTACAATATACCGGTCTTGTGGCACAGTATGCTGGGATTGTGGTACAGTATGCTGGGATTGTGGTACAGTATGCAGAGTGAACATAGACAACCGGTGTAAAGAAACACGCCTAGTGTTTCTGTCCTCGCTGGGAATCGTACCCAGACCCTCTCCGTGTGAGACGAGAGCTTTAGCCACCAGGTCACGGGGCACCAGTACGATAAGACACCTAAATTACTAGGAACGGCTGAAGTCCCTTGATTTGTATTCCCTGGAACGCAAGCGAGAGAGATACACCTGGAAAATCCTAGAGGGATTAGTGAAAAACTTGCACACGAAAATCATTCCCGATGAAAGCAAAAGACTCGGCAGGAGATGCAACATTCCCCCAATGAAAAGCAGGGGCGCCACGAGTACACTGAGAGACAACACTATAAGTGTCAGGGGTCCAAGACTGTTCAACTGCCTCATAGCATACATAAGGGGGATTACCAATAGACCCCCTGCTGTCTTCAAGAAGGCACTGGACAGGCACCTAAATTCAGTAGCTGACCAGACGGGTTGGGGTTCGTACATCAGTTTGCGTGCTGCCAACAGTAACAGCCTGGTTGATCAGACCCTGATCCAGCACGAGGTCTAATCTCAGACCGGGCTGCGGGGGCGTTGACCCCCGAAACCCTCTCCATGTATACTCCAGGTATACACAAACTTTCGCTTGCCCCTTATTCGACAAGAAAAGCGTTGCTATTTATGCCAAAGTAGCAAGTTTTGCCTATTCGGCACCACACACACACACACACACACACACAAACACACACACACACACACACACACACACACACACACACACACACATACACCCACACACAGACACACACACACACACACACACACACACACACATACACACACACACACATACACACACACACACACATATATGTATATATATATATATATATATATATATATATATATATATATATATATATATATATATATATATATATATATATATATATATATATATGTATATATACGGGGTTACTTTTTATATCATGCAACAAGCCAAACACATTACTGGATTAAATAATGGGTCAGAAAAGGCGGATTTCGATTTCCAGTGTATCTTAGAGACAATGATATACTGAAGACTAGAAGGACTGTGAGCACACAGATGAGCATAAAATATTTCAGGAAGTACTTTCTTGGAATACGAGATCATATTAGCAGTTTGGAGGGATGTGTTGTGTATCTTTATACTTATATGCTTCTAAGCTGTTGTATTCTGAGCACCTCTGCAAAAACAGTGATTATGTGTGAGTGTGGTGAAAGTGTTGAATGATGAAAGTATTTTCTTTTTTGGGATTTTCTTTCTTTTTGGGTCATCCTGCCTCGGTGGGAGACGGCCGACTTGTTGAAAGAAAAAAAAAATAATAGAAATGATGTTGGTGCGTGGAGTCTTTGCAAGAAATCTTCATTTTTGGATGCAGAAAGAGTAGATCGAATTGTGTTTATCGAATTTTGCCAGCAGGCATAATTCTATGAACACAAAAGTAAACACATAAATATATATGGAGTGGGAGAAAAACATACACGTTCTTTTTCCTAAACTATCTGGGAAACATCAAAGGTAATGAGACTTCATCCAGCAAAAAAGTTTATAGAATATCTGTCGAAGTCGACAGGAGAGAGATGAGGCAGATGCGTCCACTCACGTGCGTTTTTTCTACCAAAGGAGTTTTATCTTCTTGCACTTGTATACCGTGGCACTCTCATGTCAGTCAAGTGTCTCTCTCCTGTCATGACGCCATGCAGGTTTTTAGGCAGTTATTACTTTTTTTTAGTCGCTGACGTGGAAGGTATAGTAAGAGAGTTAAAAAGAGCCTTGTGAAAATGACAGTGAGGGATGTATAATGGGATTTTTAATAACAACAGCTTTAATAAAAGAAATTTCATTTGTTTAGGAAAAGTAACTATAAGGTAACATGAACATAACTAGAGAAATTTACTCTAATATTTATTAGGAATTAAAATTTTGATGGGTACCTTTATGCATGGTCATATTTTCAAAAGAACGACGGGTATATCTGATCATAATTAAATGATAGCTTGTTAAAAATAACACTAAGTGCAGTAAGAGATTATTTACATACGTCGTTTTGGTATATCAAGTCGATTGTCTCGATAAAACTCTTAGATATAAATGTAGGAAATAAACGAAAAAATCTGCAAATAGTGTTTTTCTATAATCGTCGGCATTTCTTGACTTCCAACATTTGTTAGCTACAATAAACAGTGACGGACTAAAGGAAGAGGAAACCAGGACGCTACTCTCGAAGTCCCTACCAAAAAAAAAAAAAAGAGGTCTCCACTGTATAGGTTTCTGGGCAATCAGGACAATAGCGTAATACGTACTTTGAAATGTTATTGATGTCAGACACACACACACACACACACACACACACACACAGCATGTTCCTAAAAACTAAGATGGTATTTGTTACTATACTACGGAGACTGATCAAGAGGCAGATATAACAAGAATGGTATTGCAATGACTTGCAGAATACTTAATAGAAAAGGGACAGAGTTACGGTTCGAGAGGAAGTTTTAGGATGTGTAGCGGTAACAAGTAGTGTCTCACTAGGGTCACTGCTGGAGCCGCCTCAGTTCTTTTAACACATCATAAGCGTCAATGGATTTCTCGTTTAATCCTGTAATAAAATTTCGCGATTTACTTTATTTAGGTTTAGTTACTTTTGATTATATCGATTATTTTAAAATAACGATTTATTATGTAACACATCGCAAATAAATGAATTATTACTTACAGGTGATGATAATTTATGAAGAGTGAACATACAACAGGGACCCACCTTGGGGACTCAACATTACAGTTATACAATATAATCACTGCCTGAAACTCATTTCATAGTGACCAATTCTAGTAATAGAAAATATAAAACCTTCTATTTCGCTATTTACAGAGGACGATAAACTAATAAAAACAAAACTCGAAGCTGAACAAATTATATATATGGTCAGAAAAATACTGAAATTCCTTCCCAGCAAAGGCAAAGCTATGAATACTGGGAATCTAAAGATCATTAATGGAGATTACACAGAGAGAACAGAGACTGAAAACCTCAAACATGGAGATATACCTAAGGGTAGGATTAGATTCGAATATTTCGTTTGAAATTATAAAAAAAGCGTTCTCAATACGCTACATATACTTTGCCTGCAATAGAGAATGCAGTATCTGAGAGTAATATACACCGAATCAAGCTCATCAACAAGATTTGTTACAAAGCTGCTTCCAGAGCTGAGAGAGGAGCTGCTTAAACCAAGCTTAGAGGAAAAAAATAAGAGAAGGCATGATAACAGACAGATACTTCGGATATTTTATAAGACAGATAGGGACAGACTATTTTAAAAATGGGAATTAGGCCCAAGTAACATTACACATCATACGTAGACACGTATGAAGCAAGAGTGATGAAATAAAAATTATTAAATATCATAGGCAATGCTAGAAAGGTATCACGAAGATTAATCTGAGAATATTATAAATTTCAGATTTCCAGTAGGGTTCTCCAGCGTGCTATTAGTCGTAACTTTAGGCACGTTAGATTAAGAAAATAAATGACAAAAAGCGAGTATGAACTCAGTGATGGTTTTAAATGAAATTGTATTTCATTCATAACGACAATTACATGGATATGTAGTCAGTCTGAGGAAGGAATATTTGCTAATTTATTATACTGAGTCTGAGAATGGATGTCAAATGAAAGTGATAAAAGTTTGAACATTAATTCTGGTTCTCATCCAGCTTGTGTTGACATTTCAATTCCCAGGCAATAAGTGTAGAATATCTGCTTTCGCAACCAAACGTTGTGTGGAAAGGCATTAGATAAGTTGAAGCCTTTATTTTCCACTCTGAGTTCTCTGAACCTTCGTGTAGCCCTAAGTCAGCCAGGTGCTTCTTTGTGAATACCTCAGAAGACAGACAATTATGGATAACTCAGGAAATGGCTAGGGGAGCAAAACTTGCTTGAAAGCTTCTCGGTCCCTTGGTAGACTCGCCATCTCTGCAGTGATCCACGACCCACACTTTAGGAACTACTAATTTCTAAACAATATCTTGCTGTTAGCAGCTAAACAAACAAAATTCAGGTTCATTACTAGAAATTAGAAGTACAAAAAATTCAAAAATAACAAAAACACTTTATAAAGCATTTCCTAGGCTTCACCGTTAATCGACTGTGAAGTATTTGTTCCAGAATCACATAACAGACGGAAAAAAAAACTGTGGAAGCGCAGTAACCGAATTATTTGAAGTGAGAAAGTTTTCAGTAACTTATGAAAGTAGCACAAAGTTCCGTGACAAGAGGTGCAACTCATATGTGAGTACATTGTTGTATACCGCACAGTTATAAAACAAATACGTGTAATATAAAGGTTTAATGTGAATGAAATGCTACAGCAAGTTCTTGAACTATCGTAGACGACCAATATCTGTTATTTTAATATAAGTGGATCCCATGCTAACATGTGGATCCCATGATAACATGTGAATCCCATGCTAACATGTGATCCCGATGATAATTCCCATCCCATGCTAACATGTGAATCCCAATCCATGATAACATCCCATGCTAACATGTGGATCCCATGCTAACATGTGGATCCCATGCTAACATGTGGATCCCATGCTAACATATGGAACCCACATTAACATCACTAGTGTATGGTAATATCCCGTCAGAAGTCAGTAGTTAGATTACTGGCCTGCTAATTTTAAGGCTTGCTTGCCATGGGCTCAACTCCTCTCTCTTCCACAAATTAGTTCAGGAATTGCCCAACAACTTCTGCCCACCGCCTTCCTCTCTGTCTGTCTGTCTGTCTGTCTGTCTGTCTGTCTCTCTCTCTCTCTCTCTCTCTCTCTCTCTCTCTCTCTCTCTCTCTCTCTCTCTCTCTCATCCGCTCTATGCAATCCTTCGAAATCTCCCCTGTCATATTCCATACCTCTTTCAAAACACAAAACTCATCAACCATTTTGCTTCTGCAACTGTTATTAGGAGAAAATTGGTAACGTAGAAACCTGCTGAGAGTTTTGCTCATGTTCCACAACAAACAGTATTAATCATATGAGTAACAGAGATAGTGGCTTATGAGAGATAACGATGAGGTTAAGGTAGTGAATGGTGTAAGAATGTTTGTCGTGTAAGAAAGAGAAGTGTGTAAGAAAAAGAGGTTTGAAAGAACGCGTGTAAGAGAGTTTGGTATGTAAGAAAGTAAGATATTTTAGAAAGAGATCAGTTTAATTAAGAAAATGAAGTGTGCAAGACTGGGAGGTGTGTAAGACAGAAGTAAGACTGTGCGGTAAGACGGAGGTGTGTAAGACACTGTGTGGTGTGTAAAACTGTGTGGTGTATAAGATTGTGTGGTTTATAAGACTGTGTGTATCGGACTGTGTGGTGTGTAAAACTCTGTGGTGCATAAGACTGTGTGGTGTGTAAGACTGTGTGGTGTGCACGACTGGGAGGTGTGTAAGACCGGGAGGTGTGTAAGACCGGGAGGTGTGTAAGACCGGGAGGTGTGTAAGACTGGGAGGTGTGTAAGACTGGGAGGTAAGAATGTGAAGAGTGTAAGAACGTATCAGGTGTCAGACAATAACTTGTGTAAGAGTGTAACGGTATAAGAGATGTACGAGTATCGTGTGTAAGAATATAGTCTGTGTATGAAAGAGATCAGAGTGAGAAAGTGAGTTGTGTGAGAAAGTGACCAGTATAGGCACATTGGAAGCTAATACTGACACACTGTGATTTGTTATCTGGTTTAATGAACAAACCATTAATGTCATAATTTTTATTCAACATTTTAAGCAAATCATTAATTCTTTTATAAGTACTTATTACTATCCGATTTTCAGCCATTAGATTTTTATCCTTTAGTTAGTGTATCTACAAACATCCGTCTACATATTTTTTGTGTGCTCATGAGACTTTATATATTTACTTGTTTATGGAAATCATTATTACTTCCTTAAGGAAATACTTCACATGCTTTACACAAGACAGAATGTTCCTTACTCTCCTTCAACAAGACCTGCTATACAAGACATTAAAATCTAATTTTCGTGTGAAATTCTGAAACTCAACTTGTGATAATCCCAAAAAGATCCTTTATTGCTGATGATGAGGACACGAAATTTAATTTTGTTAGAGACGATGACATAAAGGGGCAATTTAAACCCCATTAGCAGAGGAGGTATTAGGTCTGCCTTGAGGCTTTGTTGAACTGCGTTCTTAAACGTCATTATGGGACTTAAATCGCAATTAACTCAGCATTATGTTTCTTAAATATCCAACAATTGATTATAAGTCAACGCAAGACAATTTTTGCTATATCTTATTGACCCGGTGGACTGGTGGCCTGGTGGCTGAAGCTCCCGCTTCACACACGGAGGGCCAGGGTTCGATTCCCAGCGGGTGGAAACATTTCGACGCGTTTCCTTACACTTGTTCTCCTGTTCACCTAGCATCAAATAGGTACCCGGGTGTTAGTCGACTGGTGTGGGTCGCATCCTGGGGGACAAGATTAAGGACCCCAATGGAAATAAGTTAGACAGTCCTCGACGATGCACTGACTTTCTTGGGTTATCCTGGGTGGCTAACCCTCCGGGGTTAAAAATCCGAACGAAGTCTTATCTTGACAATTACTGAATGTAGTTGGAAAGTAATTACCGAGCATTGCTACAGAAAACTAACGGTATTTGTATAATAATACACAAAATCTTCACACACACACACACACACACACAGGCTTTATGTGGTAAGAAACCTGTCTGTGTCCACATCCACCGTCATTACGATAAGACGTTTGACGACCGAGGCTGTTACTTGCAGCATAACTGGTGGCGATGGTGTTAAATTCGTCAGGAAATAGGGCAAGTGTCTCCTGACACGAGTCTTCGTCGAATAATGACCTATAACTTGTGAGGTATATGGTGGCTTACCTGGGTAAAGTTTTACACCCCAATAAAAACAGAGAATCACTGTCTCTAAGAGTCGTGAGATAATGACTGTAACAAGTGTGAATTGCAGCAGAGGAATCGCTGTATACAAGATGGCAACTGAATGTGAAAATGGTGTGTAATACCGACAAGTTGATACGTAAGAAACATATGCACCAGTTAGGTGTGTCTATTCAGAAACTTTTCGCCTACATAGTAGGCTTCTTCAGTCGAATACAAAAGAGTTTAGCAGAAGCATTAGATACGCGAAGACGATGTAATCAGTCCATCACTCTTGAACATGTAGTTTTGAGGTGGTCAGTGCCTCAGCCTGGAGAAGAGTTTTGCTCCATAGTCTGGAACAGTGTGAAGTTTAAGCAGCAGCATGGAGACTTATATACTGTCGGGAGGTGAGATACAGTTCACTAGTAGAAGAAAGGTCTTCACTGAGAGGGCACGTCCCTCTCAGATCCATCCCTTCTCACTTTAAAAGTTGTCAAAGTTCTTTTCTGTACCAAGATACCATTCGGTCGAAATATAATACCGACTGAAGAAGCTTACTGTGTAGGCGAAACGTTTCGGAAAAAAGAAACCTAACTCTTGAATGTGTCTTGTCAAGATGGCAACTGTCTATAAAAGCAAAATATTCTCTTGCAAAAGCTGGTAAGACTTTTATAGAAATATATAACACTGAAAAGATATGTAACTGTATAAACATGAACAAGACTGGTCAAAAATTAGAACAGCTATAGATAATTTAGCATAAACAAAATAAATCTGAAATGACAGTAGTCAGGATAGGCAAAAGAAATATCTAAAAAACGTGGAAAAATATATAAAACAAGTCACGACATCGTAACACACTTGTAAACAACCCACGGAAGAGGTAGTATTTGAAACCATATCAAGATGATTCTAAAACTAGCAAGCCAATGCTTTAACCCAGAGCTTCTTAAACTATATTAAGCGTGGCACCTATTCTATCGTAATTGGTCCTCATCTCCACGCCCTCTCCTTTCATAGAAATTCTAAATGTAAATTTTCAAACATGTATTCATTACTATAGTAGGAAAATTGAGAAACTAGTCTTCATTCTCTATTATTATTACCTATTCAGCAGAGTTTAAGGAGCAAATTGCAAATACACAAGAAATAAGTGAGAACACATTTAATGTGATATCTGACACTTTTTTCGGGCTACCATTCCATTACGTAGGCACGTGCATAAGGCAAGTTCCTTCAACGTTCAGGTTATTCCTGTATTGTGTCTTTACAGTAACCAGCTCAGAAAATTCAGCCTTACAAAGATATGTGGATCTAAATTTCAGTGCTCGATTTTCTTTTAATTCAACAAATGATAAAAACTTTGTAGGTCAGGGAATCAGTCACTACCCATTTGCTTTTTCTAAGATTCTGGAGCTTTAAAAGCAAGAGTTTCAATTTAATGTTAACTGAATAGGAATAAATTAATTAAAAAACACATGCTTAAAATTTGAATACTGTTTGTGTGAAAAATGTATTTCAATTTCCAGACATATACTGTAGGCAAGATAAATGAGCAACCGTTGGGTGTCTTTATTCAGAAACTTCTCCCATACACAGCCGTCGACGGTCTGGAGTTTTAACACTCTCTGATCGTGGGTTCTAACCCCGTCCGTGGTATGGTTTAATATACCCTCAATATAGGCACTATCAACTTAGAGAAAAATTGGCAGAAAGCCATGATGCACACATCTTTTTTTGCTTGGCTTTTGCCAAGCAAAGCTAAAACATATTAAACTAGGTAGCGCTAAAATAAACTTACTCGATATCGAGGAAGTATAACAATATTGGTAAAAGAAACTCCACAAACCCATAAAATTAAAACACAATATAAAAATTTTGGAGGTATTCATTAACATCGTAGGAAAATTCATATTGGTTAAGGCATGCAATCCACTGTACAAAAAAGTGCTGGGGAAGCAGAGGAATTTCATATGCATAGAGAAATTTTAAAATATTAAGAAAATTTTGTTGGTAAACTGAGATAAAAATAAGAATATAGATTGAACTTTTAATGACAGAAATATACCTGATCACTTAAGTAGCTAGAACCGGAAACAGACATTGCAAAGCAAATTATAACTAACAAGTCAGTCATAAGACAGGTGGTTGAAGTACTGAAGAAGGAATGCTTATCTAAGCTACTAATATTTAAGTTTCTCTGTATAAGCAATAAAGAAAATGAGAAAAAATCAGCGTTTTCAACTCCACTCATGGGAAAGACATCATAAAAAAAAGATAAGTGATAAATCACCTAGAAATACAAAGTGTTCGTCATGTTTACATATTTATAGCATGTTAATTTTGTCGTAGTATTAATGTCGTGTCGTAGTTGAAAGTATACATTCTACGTATAACCTAATTTGGTTACATGTAGTGTGTATACGTATAGCCTAATGGGAATTTCTTTTAGGTAAAAAACAAAATCTAAATAAAAATTAATTACATACTAGCAGACCAATCATTAAAACTGTGTGCGAAATAATTCAGCTGGACTAGCAATCTCTGTATAAACGTTTTCTTCAAAGATTTATGAAAGATTCAAGAGGAAAAATCGCAAAATAAGCAAATAATGAATAATATAATAAATTAAACACTGCACAATAAAATAAGCAGCACCAAAACAATTACGGCAAATTGAATTGTGAAAAACAAAACTAATGTGGTGCTCAGTGACTGTAATCAGTGGTAAAAGAAATGATCTCAGTGATTAGGATAAACACAGCAAATAGAACATTGCAAGTAATTAACAAAGACTGAAGCAGACTGTCAATAGACACAAATTCTGAAAAGGCAGTAGGAGGTAAAAAAAAAAAAAAACACTGAACATGACTACAATAGAAGGTTGAAGGCCAAGCAGCGACATAAATACGACGTACAAAACATTTGATGGGATGGAGAGAAATTTTCCGAGAGAAGATTAAAAAAAGGGATACGTGGGCTCAGATAAAAGTTACTGGTACAGATAAGACACAGGAATTGGGGAAAATTTTTATTTTGTATTAATTAAGGTAGTCAGGAGGTGGTGGCAAGGCCTAAATAATGAAATGAAGCCTCAGGGCCCTCGTGGCTTTCTTGGCACCAATTTAAAAATGCAGACAAGAGATATAGACCACTGCATAACTCAAGGTTTTGTTCTTAGCAGCACCCTCTTCCTATCTGCCATTAACAGCCTTGTCTCTGTTCTCCTTTCCACTATATGGATTTTTCTGTCGACGATTTTGCTATAGCTTACGCACTTTCTGGCTGTCACCTTGTGGCGGCCTGTCTCCTGTTAGTTATTGATCTGGCTTCCAACTGGGCCACGGCTCATGGATATAAATTTTCTGCTGCCACAACGCGCCAGATAACTTGCACAATGTTCCCGCTCATCCCTCATACCGTTCTTTACCTGAATGGTTCCCGTATCCCTGAACAGGTTACGGTCAAATATATTGTTCCTTGCTTGGATCGCCGAATATCCTGGAAGCCTCACACACTATGCTTGTCATAGCCTCTTGAACCTACTTGAAACTCATCAGTAAGTCTTAATCACTTCTAAACACGACTGCAGTAACTATATTCTTAAGCCTCGCCATTGGTCTTTTAACACTTGATCCCAACATCATCAAAGAGTAAGTTTACGTGTCTGGGCTTCTTAATCTTCCCCAGTCGACAGCCTATCTACAGAGACGAACGTCACGTCTTTACAGTACAGACGTGATGCTCACTGTCTCCGTTATCTCATCAGCTTCCATGGCCTTCATGACCCTTCAACGCACACAACAGAAACACATTTTAGTAAGACTAATTTGTTTAATTGTCGCCCCAATTGATTACGCCTCTTTCCTCTTCGTACAGACTCTCTCACATGGCTTCCCTTAATTTACCTCCCCTTCACGTTCTTCCTACCTCTTACTTTTAATCTCTCTCCGTGGGAAGTTCCAGTGATTCATGTTTGCTCTTCCCCACTTCCATTGGAAAACGCTCACCTGCTTCCTACAACTTTACGTTTATTCACTTGATCTTTTCCAAACTCACTCTTATGCTTTTGCAGTGCACATTCATTGATCTAAATCTCTCCGATGGCGTTGGATATGGAGCTGTGTTTCTCTCAGTGAATCATAAGATGTCATTTATGAGAATTAGGTAATTTTACAGCAGAGTTATATGCAGTTCTCACTAACATCATCCACTCTGACGATATCCATCTCGTCATTTGTAGTTTCTCATTTCCTCAATGCGTTACAGGCTATCCTGAATTCGACATTTATCATCCCTCGTATACAGCTTTGTTTATGTTGCAATTCAAGATCAAAGAAGTCATATTTTCTGGTTCCAGGACATGCCTACATTATGTTCAGGACAATGAACATGCAGACTTTGCTGCTTTGTCAGCTATTTGAGACCTCCCGATTTCGCATAGGAAATATTATGTTCTCAGACTTCTTTTCATCACCACCGCAAATGCTGGCAATAACTCTGGTTCCCTGTGGACAACAAATTATTTTCTATCAAACCACGTTTGAGATTCTGACTGTTTTCTTTCCACTTTTGTCTGGTTTGGGAAACTGCACTCTAGTGCTTAAGTCTTAGACAAAAGTGACTCACTGATACCCCATGGAGAAACGACCGGCATCACTCTGTGAGGACTCAGGTCGCACACACTGTTCAACATATCGTGGTAGATTGTCGTGCCTATGAGAGTGCATACAGAATCCACCTCTTACATGAAAATCTTCCCAATAAACTCACATTAACCTGTTCACCGAAAGTCCCTCCTCTGAAGCAGACTCTTTCTTTGACTTAACTGCAAACAACCTACTGCGCCAACTTTGATTTCAATTTTACCGTTGCACTAACTCGTCACCTCCAATAACTCCTACCCTAGCACATCCCTGACCCTCATTCACTCTTAACCGTTACACAATCCTTCTTTCTCACCTCCCTCCCAGTATGAAATTATCACTTAATTTGATTACAATAATAATATTCTATCACTGCAATCACAAGACTACACACACCCATGAACCTCAGTAAGGATGCATTCACGATCCTATTTGCGGCATGTTACCATCTAAAGAACTTGAAAAATTGCAAATAATTCCCGAAGCTGCAGGTGTGAGTTATGAGGATAAACTAGAGGAGCTAAACTAACATTACAGGTCAGAAAAACAGGAGATAATATCATTACGACGTATGAAATACTGAAAGGATTTGACAGGGTAGAAAGAGCGAGCGTGTTTCAGAAACGGGTTTCAGAAAGAGGCGGGTCTCAGGCAACAGCTGGCAGTTAGACACCTATGAATCACAGGGATGTTAGGAAACAGGTACTTAGCCTTAGAGTGTTCAGGAAGTGGAATAACCTAGAGAGCGAAGAAGTAAAGGCGGGATCCATACATATTTTTAAGAGGAATGGCATGGCTATCGTAGACAGGAGAGAATGAACCTAGTAGAGGATAGCAGAGAGGCTGGGCCAGGAGCCGAGACAAACTCTGCAACTACAATTACATGAGCACAATAAGGTGAATGAACACACACACACACACACACACACACACACACACACACACACACACACACACACACACACACACACACACACACACACACACACACACACACACAGGAATGATAACAGATGCCATCTTTCCAACGGGATATCAGATCCTAAGGAAAGACAGATGGAACAGTGGGGGTGGAGAAGTGGCACTGCTCATCAAAAATCAATGGGATTTTGATGAGATGGAGAGAGGAGACAGAGGAGAAGAGACTACATAATAGGAACACTTCAGTTTGGAGGTCCCAAGGTGGTAATTGCAGTAACGTATAACCCACCACACAACAGCAGGAGGCCGATGCAAGAGTATGATGAGAGTAACAGAGCGATGGTTGACACACTAGCTGAAGTGGCCGGAAGGGCAAAGCTGCTGATTGTGGGTGACTTCAGTCACAAGGAATTTGACTGGGAGAACCTAGAGCCACATGGGGGCCCAGAAACGTGGAGGGCTAAGATGGTGGAGGTGGTACTGGAAAACCTCATATACCAAAACGTAAGGGACACTACAAGAGAGAGAGAGGAGAAGATGAACCAGCAAGACTGGACCTAGTATTCACTTTGAGTAGAGCAGATATTGAGGACATCACATATGAAAAACCCCTCGGGGCTAGTGACCACGTGCTTCTGCGCTTCGAATACACAGAGTTACAAGTGGAGAGGGAAGCAGGAAGGGCAGGACCAATGTAGCCAAACTACGAGAAAGGAGACTACACAGGCATGAAGAATTTTCTGAATGAGGTTCAGTGAGACAGAGAAATGGCAGGGAAGTCAGTAAATGAGATGATGGAATATGTGACAACAATATGCAAGGAAGCTGAAGAGAGGTTTGTACCCTTGGTTCATCCAAAGGTGTAGAGACGACAAAACCAAGTGTGCTAGAGAATGGAAGAAGTATAGAAGGCAAACGATCCAGAAGAATAAGGAGAGCAGTCGTAGAGCCAGAAATGAATATGCACAGGTAAGAAGGGAGGCCAAACGACAATAAGAAAATGACATAGCAGCGAAAGCGAGATCTGACCCGAAGCAGTTGTACAGCCACATCAGGAGGAGAGCAACAGTCAAGGACCAGGTAATCAGGCTGAGTAAGGAAGGAGGGGAGATCACAAAAAACAACCGAGAAGTATGTGAGGAGCTCAACATGAGATTCGAAGAAATGTTCACAGAGGAGACAGAAGGGACTCCAGAAAGATGGAGAAGTGGGGTGCACCATCAAGTGTTGGACACAATACACACAACCGAGAAAGAAGTGAAGAGGCTGCTCAGCGAGCTAAATGCCTTAAAGGCGATGGCGCCGGATAACATGAGTCCCGAGAGAGGGAGCAGAGGCGCTATGTGTACCATTAACAACAATCTTCAACACATCTACCGAAACAGAGCGACTACCTGAGGTATGGAAGACCGCAAATGTAGTCCCAATTTTTAAAAAAAGGAGACAGACACGAAGTATTTAAATATAGACCATTGTCACAAACATGTATAGTATGCAAAATCATCAGAAGAGTGGTGGAAAACCAAGAAATGAATGAGCTTATCAATGACAACAAGCACGGTTTCAGGAATGGGAAATCCTGTGTCACTCACCTACTGGAGTTCTATGACAGGGTGACAGCAGTAATACAAGAGAGAGAGAGAGGAGTGGGTAAATTGCTTTTTTTTTTTTTTTTGACTGTAAGAAGGCGTTTGACATAGTTCCACACAAGAGATTAGTACAGAAGCTAGAGGACTAAGCAGGGATAACAGGGAAGGCACTGCAATGGATCAGGGAATACCTGTCGGGATGACAACAGCGAGTAATGGTACGTGACGAGATGTCAGAGTGAGCGACTGTGACGAGCGGGGTTTTCACATGTCATTCCTAGGACCAGTGCTGTTTCTGATATATGTGAACGACATGACGAAAGGAATAGACTCGGAAATGTCCCTGTTTGCAGATGATATGAAGAATTCAATCGGAAGAGGACCAGAAAGAACTACAAAGGGACATTTACACAAAGGCTTTAGAAGTAGTTAAATTGGACTGTAGATGTCCATCCCTCTTCTTACAACATTTTCTATTATTGTACTCAACTTGCCTTACATGTAAGATTAAGATTTATTTTCATGCAAAGTTTCAATTACTCCTTGAGTGATACTGATATAAATCCTACAGAAATTGCCATATTCAAGATGGCATATTCAACATGGCATAAAAAAAAAGTGTACTACATACTTCATTCTAAAACTATCCTGTTGCCAAGAATGATACCTTTCATTCTAGGAAAACAAAATGTTGCAACAACCCTCCACTGCTACGGTCGCGTCCATTAGAGGGGCTGGATTACCGAATTCGGTATACCTGTCGCAGAATGCGCACCCGCCCAAATACATCTAGTTACTTTTTAAATGTGGAATTATCGCACATCGAGTAAAGATGATGATGGTGATGATTATGGAGATGGTTGCTGGACAGGCTGCAGGCCTGTCCAGCAACTGGCTTCTGGAGTTCAACCCCACCAAGTGCAAAGTCATGAAGATTGGGGAAGGGCAAAGAAAACCGCAAACGGAATACAGTGTAGGGGGGTCAGAGTCTGCAATTCTCACTCAAGGAAAAGGATCTTGGGGTGAGTATAACACTGGGCACATATGAGGAGCACATCAACCAACATCTCAAAAAGATATCGTTCAAGACCCTATACACCATGTGAGTTAGGCCTTTATTGGAATATGCAGCACCAGTTTAGAACCTACACCTCCCCAAGCACGTAAGGAATTAAAGTGCAAAGGTTTTCAACAAGACTACTCCTGGAGCTAAGGGGCATGTCCCACGAATAGAGGTTAGGGGAAATAGACCGTACGTCACTGGAGGACAGGAGAAATAGGGAGGATATGATAACGATATATAAAATACTGAGAGGAATCGGCAAGGTGGAGAGAGAGAGGATGTTCTAGAGATGGGACACAGCAACAAGGGGTAACAGTTAGAGGTTGAAGATTCAGATGAATCACAGGGATGTTAGGAAGTATTTCTTCAATCACAGAGTTGTCAGGAAATTTAATAATCAGGGAAGTGATGTAGTGGAGGCAGGATCCATACACAGCTTTAAAAATAGGTATGAAAAAGCTCATCGAGCAGTAAGAGTGACCTAGTAGCGACCAGCAAAGAGGCGGGGCCAGGAGCTGTGACTCGACCCCTGCAACCACAACTGAGTACACACACACACACACACACACACACACACACACACACACACACACACACACACACACACACACACACACACACACACACACACACACACACACACACGGAAGCTGGTATTTACCACAACTATATCTGTGAAACAGAATATGAGAATATTTTGGGTGTCAGAGACCATACAGTGTTCATCTTTGAACACTTCGTGGAATTAAACATTGAGGGAAGAATGGAAGAGGGGACGAGATACTAGATTTCAGAAGGGGAACCTCTGAAGGGATGAGAGAGTTCCTGAATACATTTCGGAGGGAAAGGAAACTGAATGGAAAGTTATTGAATGAGATGGTGAAGTACCTCACTGAAAAATTCAAAGAGATAGAGTGGAACTTCATATCCAGAAGAAGAGAAGGAAATAGCAGAGAGAAAGTGAGCCCATGATTTCAAGATGCTGAATAAAAAACAGAAAAGTTCAAAAACCATGAAAAAAAATTATAGAAAGCTTATAACAGACGAAAAGAAACCCAGTGGGTGATCGCAACGTTGTCCCTAGAGGGTCGCATTATACTGTCGATGTTTCATATCGTTTCCCTCCAGAGAGGGAAGAGACACAAATGAGAATTCACTGGTGAGGAAAGAGACTGACCAACAGCTTAAGAATGACATAGCGTCAAAAGCCAAACTTGAAATGAAACTCCTCCTGAGACACATCAGAAGAAGTATGACAGTAAAAATACGCAATAAAAAAGAGAGATAAATTCCGTAGATACTACAAAGAAGTTTGCGAGGTCTTAACAATCAATTTAAAGTTGTGTTGTCAGTAGCAAAACGAGACTATACCAGAAAGCCTGGAGGAAACCGTGCACCAACAGTTAGGTACTGGATACCACACGACACAGAAGAGTGGAAATTGCTATTTAGTTATTTGGATCCTTCAAAAGCAATGAGACATAACATTCTGAAAGAAAGAACAGTCACCATATGAATCACTGCCTTTGATCTACAGAAAAAAGTAAAAAAACACAGGACAGTTGCTAGATTCATGTACACACACACACGCATATATATATATATATATATATATATATATATATATATATATATATATATATATATAATGTCGTGCCGAATATGTAAAACTGGTCAATTAGCAAGAACTCATTGAAAATTAAGCCCTTTCTAAAATTTTCTCCTATACGTTTAAAGATATATATTTTTCATTGGTGTTCATGCAAAAATTTTTAATTTTGCACCAAAAGAAACTTAGAAAACTTACCTAACCTTATTATAACAAGAGCAATTTATTTTAGCCTAACTCAACTAAATATATTTTAGATTTGTTTACAGTAATTTAATAATAAACAAACACAGTGAAATACATTTTTTTCGTTAGGTTCAGAATGATATTGGCGAAATTATTGCATACACAAATTTTCACTTGTCCTATATGGCAAGATAAACGTTGCTTTTTAAGCCAAGATCGCAAGTTCTGCCTATTCGGCACGACGTGCATATATATATATATATATATATATATATATATATATATATATATATATATATATATATATATATATATATATATATATATATATAATATATATATATATATATATATATATATATATATATATATATATATATATATATATATATATATATATATATCGTGCCGAATAGGTCAAAACTTGCGATTTTGGCATAAATAACAACGCTTTTCTTGCCGAATAAGGCAAGCGAAAATTTGTGTATGCAGTAATTTGGAAAAAATTATTATGAATCTAACGAAAAAAATATATTTCATTGTGTTTGTTTAATATTAAATAATTGTTAACTTACCTAAAATGTATTTAGTTGGATTAGGCTAAATTATATTGCGCTTGTTATAATAAGGTTAGGTAGGTTCTCTAAGGTATTTTTGGTACATATATATATATATATATATATATATATATATATATATATATATATAGATATATATATATATATATATATATATATATATATACGTATATATGTCGTGCCGAATAGGCAGAACTTGCGATCTTGGCTTAAATAGCAACGCTCATCTTGCCATATAAGACAAGTGAAAATTTGTGTATGGAATAATTTCGCAAAAATCATTCTAAACCTAACGAAAAAAATATATTTCACTGTGTTTGCTTATTATTAAATTATTGTAAACGTATCCAAAATGTATTTAGCTGGGTTAGGCTAAAATAAATTGCACTTGTTATAATAAGGTTAGGTAAGTTTTCTAAGATTCTTTTAGTGCAAAATTATAAATTTTTACATTAACATTAATGAAAAAAATATATCTTTAAACATATAAAAGAAAATTTTAGAAAGAACTTAATTTTAAATGAGTTCTTGCTAATTGACCAGTTTTACATATTCGTCACGACATTATATATATATATATATATATATATATATATATATATATATATATATATATATATATATATATATATATATATATATATATATATATATGTATGCCGTGCCGAATAGGCAGAACTTGCGATCTTGGCTTAAATAGCAACGCTCATCTTGCCATATAGGACAAGAGAAAATTTGTGTATGCAATAATTTCGCCAAAATCATTCTGAACCTAACGAAAAAAATATATTTCACTGTGTTTGTTTAGTATTAAATTACTGTAAACAAATCTAAAATATATTTAGTTAGGTTAGGCTAAAATAAATTTCGCTTGTTATAATAAGGTTAGGTAAGTTTTCTAAGTTCCTTTTGGTGCAATATTATAAATTTTTACATCAACATTAATGAAAAAATATATCTTTAAACGTATAAGAGAAAATTTTAGAAAGGACTTAATTTTAAATGAGCTCTTGCTAATTGACCAGTTTTACATATTCGGCACGACACATCCCTAAAGCAGCTCGCCCATATGCAGCAGGGAAATTCACAGACCTTCTTAAGCGGGTGAATGGAGGTTCCACTAACTTAGAAGCCCGAGGCACCATCCAAGCATGGCGCAACCTTCTCTTGTTCGGCAATGTCTGTCTTGCAGTTCCTGAAAGACGAGGCAAACTGCTAACCACGTCAGTTATCAAGGCAGTGCGCAACTACCCAAGAACGGATAACTGTGTCCCCCTGCCCCATCATCGCAGGAATCAAAGAGGCAGACCCAAGAAAAGTCCTACTGAGAACGAGAAAATTTGCGCACAGGTTAGCAAAAAAATTGAGGAAGGTAACACAGTGGGAGCAATAAGAATAATTACAAGTGACGACACTGTAGCCCCCAAGGATGAGACCACGGCCCAAGCACTAAGAGACAAGCATCCAACCAGGGACACCACAGCCATCAACGACAACCCTGAGGAAGACCCTATCACTGAACAATTAATTTTGCCAGAATCGGAAGTCTATAAGGCGATCGTGTCATTTCCAGCAGGATCTGCAGGAGGTTACACTGGAATTCGACCTCAGCACCTCAAAGAGATGGTAAATCCAGTACTCGGTGAATCTGCATCAATTCTTCTCACCGAGTTAACAACTTTCGTCAACAATTGCCTGGCTGGGCGAATCCCAGAAGAAATTAAACCTTTCTTTTTTGGAGCCTCATTATGTGCTTTGAAGAAGAGGGATGGGGGAATCAGACCCATTGCAGTTGGAAACACTCTCCGCCGTCTCGTTGCCAAAGCAGCAGTGAGAAACATTCGCCTAGAAGCTGCCACTTTACTCCAGCCACACCAACTGGGCTTTGGGGTCTCTCAAGGCAGTGAAGCTGCAGCTCATGCGGCAAGGGCCTACATCAGGGACCTACCAGAAGACAAGGCCATAGTCAAACTTGATTTTAGAAATGCCTTTAATATGGTGAGGAGAGATGCTGTTTTGCCAGCTGTTCGGGTTCGGTTCCCCAGTCTCTTTCCCTTCATTTCAGCCGGCTACAGCAAACCCTCAATTCTTTTGTTTGGAGAACATGAAATTCAATCATCAGAGGGTGTTCAGCAGGGTGACCCACTTGCTCCACTTCTCTTCTGCTTGGCAGTAAGAGAACTAACTTCCAGCCTTCGCAGTGAGCTCAATATCTGGTACCTGGATGACGGCACTCTGGCAGGTACTGAAGAGTCCCTCGTGGGGGACCTACAACTGGTGAAAACACAGGGAGAAGGCTTGGGACTCATCCTCAATCCCTCTAAGTGTGAAATCATCACAGCGAACCAGGAAATAATCAATGCTGTTCGAAGAATCCTCCCGGAAATCTCAACTACAACTCCGTCCAACAGTACCCTCTTGGGGGCACCGCTGGGTCACCAGGCCATCGATACTGTCCTCAGGGACAAATTGAAAGACCTTATGAGAATGGAGGAGAGAATAAGCGATCTTGATGCCCATGATGCTCTGTATCTCCTCAAAAGGTGTCTTACTATGCCAAGACTCACTTCTTGAGGTGTGCACCCTCTTTTGACAACCCAACACTTGATGAATATGATGCACACCTGAGATCAACTTTTAAGAAGGCACTGAACCTGTCACTAGAGGATGAGCAATGGGATCAGGCAACCCTCCCAGTGCGACTGGGAGGTATAGGGGTGCGTAAAGCAACGCATGTTGCTTTACCTGCTTTTCTGTCTTCGTGTTTGGCTTCCAGTGCATTAGTCAAGAAGATAGTGCCCGAACGCTTGAGAGACTTGGTAGGAGCTCAAGACCCCAGGTTTACTGAAGCAGCAATTCGGTGGGACACCCTTACAGACTCCTCCAGTAGACCAGCTCCTCCCAAACAGCACAAACAGTCCCACTGGGACAAACCGATCATGGAAAAAATCGCCAACACAATGCTCTCCAATGCTTCAGGAAAGAACAAAGCTCGTCTCCTGGCAGTGAAGGCACCACACTCAGGAGATTTCCTGTTAGCTGTTCCCAATTCCTCCCTGGGCACCCGTCTCGACCCACAGGCCATTCGGATTGGTGTTGCTCTTCGCCTAGCCGCCCCCATCCTCACCGAACATAGGTGTATTTGCGGCAGGGCGACAGCTGATCAATTCGGACTCCATGGTCTCGTGTGCCACACAGCAGAAGGGAAGTATGCCAGACATGAGGAGATCAATGACATAATAAAGAGAAGCCTCGCCACAGCCCGTTGCCCAGCTCAACGGGAACCCCAAGTACAGAGGTCTGATGGAAGTCAAAAGCGTCCTGATGGAGCCACTATGCTACCCTGGAAGGATGGAAAGCAGATTGCCTGGGACTACACCTGTGCTGCCACATTGGCAGACACCTACTTGCCATACTCTGTAGTGGAAGGGGGTGGAGCTGCCAGCCACAGGGAGACCCAGAAGATCCGAAAATATGAAGACCTTCCCCCTTGCTATAACTTCATTCCAATAGGGTCGGAGACCCTTGGAGCATGGGGCAAGTGTGCTCTAAAGTTCCTCAAAGAGCTGGGTGAAAAGCTCATCATAGAAACCAAGGACCACAGGGCGACCAGCTTCCTCTTTCATAGACTCAGTGTTGCGATCCAGAGAGGAAATGCCTGCAGCATTCTGGGCACGCGGCCCACCGCAGGGGAGCTGGACGAAGTATTCGAGATGTAGCTCTGAGTTACCTATGCTGTTTTACTTTGTATCATATTTTTGTGAATGTTTTGTCAATGTATTTTGTCTTTAAATAAAATATATATACATAATATAGGGGGTGGTAGGAGAAAATTCTCAAACAGCTTCAGGGAGAATCTTGAGTTTTCCCAGAAGCAAGTTTATTCTTTTCTCTGAGGATGAGGGTCCCCATAACAGTTCTAGAGGTGGTACCTCCCTATATTTTTGTATATATTATATATATATTATATTATATATATGTATTATATATATATTATATATATATATATATTATATATATATATTATACATATATATTATATATATATATATATATTATATATATATATATATATATATATATATATAATTAATGCATTCATGGAAACGTTTGGTATTAAAGCAAACAACATACTGAGAACGCTCGAGATTCTAATCGGAGTTGACTTTACAGTGAGAACCTTAGACAAGTCTCCTTCCAGAGGTCGGGAATTATTTCTTCAGCCTCCGTGTAGTATGGAAGTGAAATAACACAGCAAAGAGATGGTCAAGGTAGGCTCTATACACAATTTTAAGAGTAGGTACGACAATGCCCACAGGGTTAGGCGAGAGTAAATCTGGAAAGCGAAAATAAGAGGGGTGGAGCCAAGTGGCTAAGACTCGACCCCCTACGGTCTCATATAGGCAAGCATTTATAAGAACATAAGAACATAAGAATGTAGGAACACTGCAGAAGGCCTACTGGCCCATACGAGGCAGGTCCTTATCAAAACGACATCTACCTAAAGCTACTCAAGAAATAACTCCAGTACCCCTTAACACCAATCAAACCCAGCCCCTCCCACTCATATATTTGTCCAGTCTCTTCTTAAAGCTACCCAAGGTCCTAGCCTCTATCACCCCACTGGGAAGACTGTTCCACGCATCTACAACTCTGTTAGAAAACCAGTACTTACCTATGTCCTTTCTAAATCTAAATTTATCCAACTTAAATCCATTATTCCTGGTTCTTATCTGGTTCGACACCCTCAGTACTTTATTAATGTCTCCCTTGTTTATGCCCGTCATCCACTTATACACTTCAATGATATCTCCCCTCATTCTACGCCTCTCCAGAGAGTGGAGATTTAAGGCTTTAAGTCTATCTTCATACGGGAGGTTCCTTACACAGTAAATCATTTTAGTCATTCTTCTCTGTATGTTCTCTGAGTCTATGTCCATCCTGTAGTAAGGGGACCAAAACTGAGCAGCATAATCTAAATGAGGCCTCACTAGTGATGTATAGAGCTGTAAAATAACTTTTGGACTTCTGTTACTTATACTTCTTGAGATAAATCCAAGTAATCTGTTGGCCTTGTTGCGCACACTAAGGCACTACTGTCTTGGCTTTAGATTTCTGCTTACCATGACTCCCAAGTCTTTTTCACATTCTGTATGACCAAGCTCTACTTCACCTAGATTATAGCTTCGAGGGTTATTTTCATTACCAAGGGCAAGTACCTTACACTTATCCACATTAAACTTCATCTGCCATTTTTCAGACCAAGACATTAATTTGTTCAAATCGTCCTGGAGTTCATAGATATCCTCCTCAGAGTGAATTATACGGCCTATCTTTGTATCATCAGCAAACTTACTCATGTCACTAGTAATCCCTTCATCAAGGTCATTAATGTAAATTATGAACAAGAGAGGGCCTAAAACTGATCCTTGTGGAACGCCACTAGTGACTAATCCCCATTCAGATTTCACTCCATTAATGGTAACTCTCTGCTTTCTATTGGTAAGCCATGCCTCAATCCATGCTAGAACTTTACCTCCTATACCATGAGCTGCCACTTTTCTGAAGAGTCTCTTGTGAGGTACTCTGTCGAAGGCTTTACTAAAATCCAAATAAACAATATCATATTCCTTATCACTGTCAACTGCCTCAAATGTTCTATTGAAGAACGTCAGTAAGTTTGTCAGGCAGGAACGACCTCTCGTGAATCCATGCTGAGATTCATTTATGAAGTTATGCTCTTCAAGGTGACTTCTGATAATGTCAGCTATAATTGATTCTAATAACTTGCCCACTATAGATGTCAGGCTTATTGGACGGTAATTTGAAGGAGTGGACTTATCCCCTGATTTGAATATAGGAACCACATTAGCCATCTTCCACAACTCTGGCACAACACTGGTAAGGACGGACGCATTGAATACACTCGTTAATGGCTGACTAAGCTCCATCTTGCATTCCTTAAGTACCCTTGAAAACTCATCGGGTCCCGGGGACTTATTTTGTTTCAGATTGTCTATCTGTTTAATAACCATGTCCCTCGTGACAGTAATATTAAACTTAAATTCATCAGGAACTAAGTAATTGTTAATTACTGGAATCTCATTTACATCTTCCTGTGTAAAAACTGACAAAAAATAGTCATTAAATAAGGAACACATTTCCAGTTCATTATCCGTCAGCTGTCCATTCCCAGATTTCAGAGGTCCTACTTTTTCCTTCACCTTCGTCCTATACACTTGAAAGAACCCCTTTGGATTAGTCTTTGATTCATTAGCAACTCTAATTTCATAGTCACGTTTAGCCTTTCTAATCGCCTTTTTTACTTCTCTTTTAAGCTGAACATATTGGTCAGTAAGGTTAACCTCTCCTCTTCTGATGCGCCTATAAATTCCCCTTTTCTCCCCTAATAGATGCTTTAGCCTCCTGTTAACCCATTTGGGATCGTTATTATTAGACCTAATTTCTCTCTGGGGAATATATATACTCTGGGCACTGTGTATATTATTAAGAAAACAATCATAAAAGCAGATCCCTTCATATTCATAAGTATGATTATCGTCAATAAAATCATTAGCTAGATAACCCCAATCAAGATTAGACAGATGTTCCCTAAGTCCATTGTAATCGGCAGAACGAAAATCAGGGATTTTTACTGTATTATCATTATTCTTGCATTCCCAATTAATGCTAAAGGTGATGGATTTGTGATCACTTGCGCCAAGCTCTTCAGTGATCTCCAGATTATTCACGAGTGTTTCCTTATTTGACAAGACTAGGTCTAGCAAATTATTACCCCTGGTAGGCTCAGTTACACTCTGTTTCAGAAAACAGTCCTGAACTGTTTCCATGAAGTCACTGGACTCTAGATTACCTGTCAAAGAATTCCAGTCAATTTGGCTAAAGTTAAAGTCCCCTACTATGACTATGTTACTGTGTCCAGAAGCCCTAACAATTTCGTCCCAAAGAAGTCTCCCTCTATCGTGATCCAAGCCTGGAGGTCGGTATATTACACCTAGAATTAGTTTTTCTTGACCCTCCACGAACTCTACCCAAACAGACTCAGTTACTGCTCCATCTATTTTTATACCTGTTTTTATGCAACAATTAATATTTTCTCGAACATACAATGCAACTCCTTCCCCTTTCCCATTACATCTATCCACATTGAACAACTTAAATCCATGAATATTACACTCAGCAGTCATATCCCGACTCTTTAAATCATACCACGTTTCAGTTAATGCAATGATATCAAAGTTCCCAGCACATGCTACCAAACGTAGTTCATTAATTTTATTTCTTGCACTTCGACTGTTAGCATAAAATACCATGGGCAACAACTGTTGCTCATGACTCAACCCTTCTCAGTAAAAACGAGAATTTCAGTTATTTTTGTTCTGAAAGATTCAATATGAGGTTTTAGAAGTGCGACAACCACACAGCCACTACCGGATCACAGGCTAGACCTGGGAAACGTTAATTAAGTTGCTCGTGGGTTGTGGAAAGTGATATTTATCATTCCACTTTCTACCTGACACCCGATTGCTCTCTGGCACCTGAACTGAGGTCCGATCTCTTGTGTTTTAAAGTAATTTAAGATAACAGTATCTTCATCTCCATAATTATCTTATTCATTATAATTCAAACCATTTCCATCATCATTATCACAAAATTCATATATTCATCATTATATGCATCGCCGCTATCACAAAATGATCTCCATTTTCATTATCATAGTTGCTCAAAATAGCTTCCATTAACATCATTATTATTCATACCATCTCCATAATCATCATCACTCATCATCTTTACTCGTTGTGCGATAATTCCACATTTAAAAAGTAACTTGATGTATTTGGGCGGGTGCGCATTCTGCGACAGGTATACCGAATTCGGTAATCCAGCCCCTCTAATGGACGTAACCGTAGCAGTGGAGGGCTGTTGCAACATTTTGGTTTCCTGGAATGAAGGGTATTCTTGGCAACAGGATAGTTTTAGAATGAAGTATGTAGTACACTTTTTTTGCCATGTTGAATGTGCCATCTTGAATATGGCAATTTCTGTAGGATTTATATCAGTATCACTCAAGGAGTAATTGAAACTTGGCATAAAAAAAATCTTAATCTCACATGTAAGGCAAGTTGAGTACAGTAATAGAAAATGTTATAAGTATTAGTCCATACTTAAGCCTCTGTAGAGAAGAGGGATGGACATCTACTGTCCAATTTAAATACTTCTAAAACCTTTGTGTAAATGTAGAGTTAAGTCCCATACAACCTTTAACTAAGTTCTACCTGGACCCTCAAGGTCCAATGTTTGCAAAAAGACATGACACGTCTAAATAAAACTGTCAAAAGAGGAGAGAATATGTACCTGAAGAAACAGCAGCAACCATGAGCGCACAAGAATAACAAACAACTGTGGAAACCCGGTTCAACGAGCTAGTGCTGTAATAGGTTTGAGTGTTGGTACACACTAACTTGTTAACGTCCGTCTTCACCATTATACCCTCTAGCCTTTGTAAATGCAGAATTTCACTGGCTGGAAGACGAATTGAATCTCAGCCTGCTTTATCAATAATTGGCAGTCTATCCTTAGAACAATGAATATAGGCAGGGAATATGTGAACAAGACTAAGGTAGTGTTGAGACTGGAGCGACACCTTGCACAAGGACATGGCGTAACCAATACTGTTGTGTGTAGCGTACCTGTCACACGGCTTTAGCTGCACACGGCTTGAGCTGGCACGAGACTTGCCAGATATTAGTTGTCTTTACCCAAGACACGTCCGAGAATACTCAGTAATAAACCTACCTTATAAAATAGCTACTATATACGCAGAATAGTAGCGTTTAAAGTGCGATGTTGATAAAAACAAACATTCTTCAGTTATTGCCTGAAAAAAAGATTTTGTTTACCATACCCCCGGCCGGGATTGAACCCGCAGTCATAGAGTATCAAAACTCCAGCCCGTCGCGTTAGCCACTGGAGTTTTGATACTCTATGACCGCGGGTTCAATCCCGGCCGGGGGTATGGTTTATTTGCAATCGTGTCATTACGATTTCTTAAGTCAAGATTTTGTTTAATAGACTTGTTATTCTCCATTTTATATCCTGGAATTCAACTACTCCAAATTCATTAACTCTATTAGGAACTATGTTAATATGCAGCCACAATGGAAAATATTATTGAATACTTCCCTCCTTGCAAGATGCATCAGCCACTAGTGAGTAAAGCCTCTGAGAAGGAGTTCACTTTTTAAGTTATTTTACGGAGATAAAGCTACGCTATTTTAATAATAAAGTTAGTAAATCGGCACCTCAACTCTCCAATAACAATTTCATCCTTCAGAAGAGGTTTTCTAAAGTTATGGCAACCGAAAAAAAATTTGTGAAAAGTTTACTCAAACTTGATCAGAAAACAACTACACATGAAAAATATTATATGAATCTTTCATTAATTACAGTAAAACACAATTATAAATTTGAAGCTGAATTTGTGAAACGTTCTCAATATATACACGAGAACCTTGCAGGAAGTTAAAAAAAAATAAAATAAAATAAAAGTAGCACAAAAGTACTCCATTTGGAAGACTTAATGACGCTTAGAAACAGATTTTGTTTTTAAGTAACTTCGATTCATCAGTCATTTTTATTTCATATAATGAAATGCCGATTTTATATCAGTTTTGCCAAAACAGATTTGAGAGAGTCTGAACGTTAAAAGCTTAACCAATTCAGAAAACATTATAATTGGATCTGCATTTCGAAACAACATTTCATAAACATTTTAAGCCATAATTGTCAGCCAATCAGTTTTTTATAGCATAATATTACATGTCCGAACATCCAAGGCTAGCTTGAATAGTTTGTGTAAACTCTAGTGTTGATTTTGGGGATTGTATGATAAAATTTATGTTGATGGGAATGATGACGGGAACGATGGTGATGATGATGGGGTTCATGATGATGTTAATACTAACCTTTCAAAAGGATAATTGATTTTTTTTCTTTACTGATTGTTCCGAGGATCACTGCCCCACGACGGAACTCAAACCATGCATAGCGAAATAAGAAGAGAATGGCCCTTCAGGGACCAGACCTTGGACAGTCTGGTTTTCATATGGGATCGAAATGTGCTTACATTCAAAGTTACATAGTTCGTGCAATATCTGTGACTAAGTGTCTAAACAGGCCTGGACAGGCTGCCGAAGCACTCAGAATGGACAATGAACTTCATTCTGGACTTATACATAATAATGAATTTTGCAGTTACTAATATTCTTTGAAGATCAAAGTGAAACAATTACGCAACCATTCGTAAGAAACACTGTAGCAAGCAATACTGTTCAATTTTTTTTTCCGCAGAGTGGTGGAACACTGAAATAGTCTTTTCCTTCAGTTGATAGCGTTACGTCAATTTAGTCATTCAAATACGAAGCATTATTCTAATCACTGCCCACTCTGTGGAGTGGACACTTGTAGGTCCAGTAATAAACAGTATGTACAGTTGAATACGACCAACAGTAAATGAAGAGAGAGAGAGAGAGAGAGAGAGAGAGAGAGAGAGAGAGAGAGAGAGAGAGAGAGAGAGAGAGATTGTGTGTGTGGGGAGGGGGAGACAGACACTGGGCTTCCTTTGTACTCCAGTGAGGTTAGTGTAGCAGCAATATTGGGTTTCCTTTGGGTGTTGTGCCATAACAAAAGATTGTTCTCATTAGGATCTGCAGCTTCCTCGGTTATATCACTTTCCCAAACTCCTATATGATCCAGAAATTTTCGAAAGAAATATTATTGCGTTAATTTTTGAACGTATCATCTGCATCGTTTCCTTAGATATTTTATTACCTATGTTAATTAAAAATTAGACTTTGTATTGCTAATAGAAGTATAAACTTGATTCATAAATAATCTGGCTAAGTGAAATTGTTAACTAAAATAAAAGAAAAGCAATATGCACTGTAGTTTAATTGGCATAACTATTGCCACAATTTAGCAAAGGCAGCCAAGAAGGCGTGTGAATGAAAAAGCCGATAACTCCACTGATTTGTGGTGGCCATATTAACCCAAAGTTTTTTTCCATATGTTCTTATTCGAGGACCTATGTCTAGTTTGAATCATCTATTTTTTCATATTAGTTTCATAATACCAACGTTTCTTCTTACCTCATTTGTGTGCTCTTACGTTATTTAATGCTCATGAGAAGACTTTCTATACAGTATACAAATTAATGCATCCACAGAACAAAGTGACTTGAAGCAAATATCTAGAACCAGTCTGTTCTGTGGATGCATTAATATGTATATTGGTCGTGAAACTGGTCTTCTAAATCAGAGAAGACTGAAATTAGTCCTGTAGTATCCACAGCCACGAATGTCATCACATTAGCATGGCAGACCCAGTGTACTCACCAGTCCCCTGTTGTTCGTAGCATGATGGTCCAGCGGGCTAAGGCGTCATGAGGTTAGTTTGGTTCCCAGGTTGGTAAAACTGGTCAGTCAGCAAGAAATCATTCAAAATTAAGTCTTTTCTAAAATTTTCTCTTATGCGTTTAAAGATATATATTTTTTTCATTTATGTTAATGAAAAATTAATAATTTTGTACCAATAAAATTTGGAAAGCTTCCCTAATCTTATAACAAGCGCAATTTAATTTAGCGTAATCCAACTAATCCATTTTTTTTTTCGTTATTCGGCAAGAGGAGCGTTGGATTTAAGCCAGAATTGCAAGTTTCACTTATTCGGCACTACATTACACACACACACACACACACACACACACACACACACACACACACACACACACACACACACACACACACACACACACACACACACACACACACCAGTATGTGATCGTTTTGTGTCCATATGCAGTATTGTTAGCTGCTGCGTTTATTATTTTTCTGCCTGCACTGGCTTCTGATTGGTTTACGTATTACCCATAAGCATACGTCATACCAATGTCATCTGTTTTACCATGTGAGAATTATCGCCTGTTGACGACATTACTGCAGCTAGCTCTCTGGGTGTGTAAGCAGGGGAGAGTTAACATGTTAAGAGAGCGTGATAGGGAAACGTTGGACCTTCTACTACTGATGCAACCGAGTTTCCTGCCGTTTGTTTAGGTGTCACTGTCTCTGTTCAGTATTTCTACATATACTCTATGGTGGTATATATATTACCTGGAGTTTACCTGGAGAGGGTTTCGGGGTCAACGCCCCCGCGGCTAGGTCTGAGACCAGGCAGAAGCTGTCCTTTATTCATTTATGTAACATTATGTATGACATTTTACGCAAATCAGTTTTAGAGGGTGAGAGCTACTGTCCCTCCTCAGCTCATTTCGAAGACCAGCCCTGTCTAACACATGCTATCCCGCCCCCATCAGGAAGCGATCCACATCAGTCTCCGAAAACCCAGGCACAGTTTCTGCTAGATGACATCGGGCAGCAGCTGTAAAATAAGATGCCCAGCGTTTCCACCCATGCTGGGGTTCGAATCACGGATACTCAGTATACTTGAGAGATGAGTGCGTTTCAAAACGAGCTTCGGGACTTCAACTCGGGTAAATTTGTAATGTGTCCTGGAAGTACTATTACTCTGAAACTTGCGTTGTAATAGTGTGATGCACTCATAGTAAATGGTAATAATAATTTTTCGAATACTTGCAAATTATTCCTTCCTCTGTAACTACTGCTAGATTGAAACATGGAGGAAACAAGGATTTATCCAGAGGTTTGGGGTTGAACTTTATAGTGGCTGAAGGAGTGTTCTTCATACTCACAAATGTTGCACGCATTACGGACTAACTGATCTTGTTAGAATCAGCCTCCTGTATATATGAGTATGTTGTATTTATACATGTTTGACTTGCATTACTAAATGTAATAATAATACAATATGGGGAAAAAATTTATTGTAATGTTTTCTTGCAATAATAATGCAACTATTTACCAATTTCCAGCTCTAACATTACAGAATAACTATATTATTTTGTATTTCATTTAAATATGTGATTATTTCTTTATTCATAAACCTTGACACACTTTACCGGTGGTAATCAAACTGCTCAGAAATCAGAACTCTGTTGTTAAAGAGCTCTCTCTCTGGTTTAAAGAGCTCTCTCTCTCTGGTTTAAAGAGCTCTCTGGTTTAAAGAGCTCTCTCTCTGGATTAAAGAGCTCTCTCTCTGGTTTAAAGAGCTCTGGATTAAAGAGCTCTCTCTCTGGTTTAAAGAGCTCTCTCTTCCAAGGAATATTTTTACTCTTGAAATGTTTTTTAAATTTTTAATATTTTTGTCTGGAAAATCCAAAAAAATGAGTAATTAAAACTCCTGTCAAGTGCCAACAGCCGGCGAAAAAATAAAAAAAATTGCCGAACATAATATTACGAAATGTTGAATAAAAGGAACGAGTGTATATTTTAACTATTATTCAGTACAATAATATAAAACAAATAATAGGAACTGGTTTCCAGCATAAATGAACACATAAAAATATTGCATTAAAATATAGCAATGAACATTTTTACATTTTTGAAAACTCATATGACCTAACAGCAACTGTTATTGCATCAGACATACTGAACATCCTGAACAATTATTTCAGAACATATATCATTTGACGTCTCAGTGAAACTTGTCATGATAGTCAGGGAATTCTTGTTTATATACAAACAAAGATTCACCATGCAGATTTAACAAGCAATACTTGCCTAAGTTATTTTTTTATTGCAAAATTTATGACAATTCGTTTGCATGCATTGCCCAGTGTGGTGATGCTGTGTTACACCTCACACTGCAGTCAGTCCTAAAAGCACACTGGTATATCATAGGACTAGACTTGTCATACTTGGTAATATCACTTTCCACACTTGAAGCACCTGAAGTGCTCACAGAACTCATTGTAGATGATTTCATGTTCCTTCAAAATTCTTGTGGAAATTTTCTAGTGCAAAACACTAATCTGGGGACCTCGAGGGCCACGTGTCTTGAAATTTAGTCAGCACAATCACGGCTTTACAAAAGCTAGAACAAAGAGATATCCAAACAGGTGTATGTATCACTATATGGATTTCATTCGGCTTTTGATAAGATTAATTAACATATCACTTTCGTCATTACCTTCCATAGGTGAATAATAGTTCCTTATTTATTTAATACGGTTTCCTTGTTGTATCTCGTTATCTTCGTCGTAGGATTAACTCCTGTCTGTCGTTCGTCAGGAAATTTACAGCCATCTTGTCTTTCCATCACACAGCATGGATGCCATCACACAGCATGGATGCCATCACACAGCATGGATGCCATCACACAGCATAGATGCCATCACACAGCATGGATGCCATCACACAGCATGGATGCCATCACACAGCATGGATGTCATCACACAGCATGGATGCCATCACACAGCATGGATGTCATCACACAGCATAGATGCCATCACACAGCATGGATGCCATCACACAGCATGGATGCCATCACACAGCATGGATGCCATCACACAGCATGGATGCCATCACTGGATTTCAAAATCCATTGCAATCCTTTCCACTTTAATTTTTATGACACTCATGTTTTCCCTGGCTTTACCTATGTATCTACAACTTCAACCGTTCCCAGTAATTTAGGTGCTTTATCGTACTTATGTGTAGTTTGTTTCAGTAACTTCACCAAAGTAAGGCTGGTGATTGTTGTTTTGTCTGTGTGGTAAATTGTCTTTACATGGGCACCAACAATATTACAGCTTAAGGGGAGTTTTTATTTAGTCTATTAGGTGAAGAAGATAATATTCAAAGGTTAGAGATCATTAATATATCAGGATACGACTATTATCACTGGCACGGGAAAAGATTTAGAATTCCCAACTTATCAGCTTTGTCTTGTATCTATAGGCAAGCTTGATCTTGAGGAATCTGTACTCTCTGGTATTGGGAATATTATGATGCATTGCTGACTCAGTAATCTGAACCTTCCTGGCCAATAAACAACTAAAGAGAAACAAAGCCCATGATGAATAGGAACTCTCCAATGAAATTTAAAATTTCTTTAGTTGTCGCAATGAATTTCATTTAGCGTTAGTGTCCTGCCTTAACTGTATACAAATTTGTTTAAAATATATGACCTCTTGATAGAAATCTTCAGTAAAAAATGTTGAAAATAATTCTTAGCACCCCATGTTTGAACAGAGGCAGAGGATCTTTTTTTTATATGTTAACCTTTTACTATACACATTGTTGCTCATCCACATGTGCTTCTCTCATCACAACTTGATGGTTTTTGGTAACCAGTTGCTCTTTTCGTGGCAATTCAAGTTCTACATTCGATGAAGCGAAAATTCGCTGTCAGAGATCCCGTCTGTTTATGTCGCCGGGAGCTTTAACATTCAGTTAGGTGGGTGTATGTGAGAGTATGCCCCTGTTAGTCCTTAATTTGTCTGGTTTCGTTTTGATGGTAGACGATGATAGACTGTTCCACATGTTTCGTCAGTTTGAGATCAAGTCCCACCGTCTGCATCGCCGTATACAAGGAATTCCACAAAGGCGTAGCATCTCATGTGTGTTGGTGGAGGTGAGAATATGCTCCTGCCATTTCTCATTTTTTCTGGTACTTTTTGATGGTATACTCTAATAGGTACTTAGTATTAGTAAGACTATTCAGACCCTGCATACGATTACGGTTACACAAGTTAATGTAACTGCGACATACTAAATGTGAGTTTCCTAGGATAACTTAAGGAAGTCATCCAAAGTGACTTATCACCTCTGGAGTCCTAGTGTTATGAAATACTGGTCACAGTCATGGGGTAGTATAGGAAAATAATGAAGGGAGAATAATCTCCGCTGGCACTCTCTGATACATTCTCTGACGCATGACACAACAGAGTGACAACTAGCACCTCTAATTCATATAATATATTAAGCACTTAACTAAAATTATTCTAGATGGCGGTTTTGAACTGTCAACCGCATTTTCTTATTCTGTAAATTGCTCTCAGTGAAAGTCTGAGATCGGCCCCTCCTCCTACCCCAAAAGGACTGAGAGGACGGGATATATGAGCTGGGTCTCTAACGGTTCTTACACTCTGCAACACAGGCCACAGCTGATACGCTTCTGCTTTGCCTCAGAGAGAATTTTCCCTTCAATCTGTTGGTAGTCTTGCAGAAATTGCATGACTCCTGACAATGCACGAGAGTACGAAAGACCTAGGGCTAATGTACCACCTCTATAGCTGGAATGGGGACCCTCATCCTCAGAGAAGACAATAAACGTAACTCAGGGAAAACTCAAGGTTCTCCCCGGAGCTGTTTGAATATTTTCTTCTACCATACCCTATATATTTTATATTCTATGTGAACATTTATTAATAAACAGAATACATTTACAGAAAAAACAAACATGAATACAATGGCACAATGTATCAAAGATTATGAATTTCCTCCAGCTCCTCCGAGGCTGGACGTGAGCCAAGAATGTAGCAAGCATTTCCCCTCTGGATGGCGATGCTGAGGTGCTGGAACATGAAAGCGGCTGCCCTTGGGTCCCTGGTGGTGTCGATGAGTCTGGATCCCAATTCTTTAAGGAAACGTGTGTTATTTTTTCCCCATGAGCCCAAGGTCTCTGATCCCACTGGGACAAATTGATACTGTTGGCTAATGTCCCTGTACTTGCTGATCTTGTACTCCTCCCTGTGGTCAGCAGCTCCTCCCTGTCGCCCGACACTGTGATGGATATAGGTGTCAGCCAGTGTGGACACACAGGTATAGTTCCATGCTAAGAGCTTGCCATTCTTCCAAGGATAGATGGTGATCCCGTCGGGGCGGTTTGCTGAGTTGTGGGTATTGTTGGCTGCTAGTGATCGGGGCTCCCTCTCGGCTGGGCATCCAGCTGTAGCAAGGGTTCTCTTAATGATGTCATTGACCTCATTGTGTCTTGCATGCCAGTCCTTGGTTTTGGAACAGTTAAGACCATGTAGACCGTATTGGTCTACTTGCGCTTCGCTGCAAATACACGCATATTCTGTGTGAATTGGGGCAGCAAAGCGCAGAGCCACTGCAATACGGAGGGTCTTAGGATCAAGTCGCGTTCCCATTGCCAATATGGGAACTGTTTGGAGGAAGTCCCCGGAGTGAGGTGCGCTCACAGCCTGGTGACGGGCAATCTCCCTATCTGATGTTGTAACCCAGAGCATGTTGGTAAGCACCTTTTCAGCGATCGGGCCATCCCAGCTTGACTGTGAGTCAGTGCTGCACTAGGATTTGGTGCTAGAGCAGCAAGAGTCTCCCATTCAGTGATGGCACTGGCATAGCTAGGGTCTTCTATTCCTGCTGAGTCGTTGAGGGTATCAGGTAGAGTTTGTCTTATCAACTCGTTTGATGCTATGGAAGAGGATAGGAAAGCTGGTAGAGCAATCTGGGAGGATCTGCGTACTCCTAGCCCTCCAAGCCTGACCGGAAGTGAGGCTTGCAACCACTGTCCATCTTCAAGGGAAAGATTCAATACACTCTCTAGCATGGTCTTAAGGAGAGAGTTATATTCCTTGAGTTTTGGACTGCTGAAGGCTGGGGAGCATCTCAGAAAGTAGGTAAGTTTTGGGATTGACAGGCACCTGGTGAGTAGGTAGAAGGCATCGTGTGTGTGTCAATGTCTTTCATCCTCCTTTCCATCGTCCGGAGAACTGAGACTTTTTTCTCTAGGATCAGATCGATGGCATTGGACCCAAGAGAAGCACCAAGGAGAGTGCTATTGGCTGGATCAATGGCTCGTGCTCCTGGTAAAACGGCACTAATATTCTGGATCATCTGTTGATTGGTAAAAACTATTTCACATTTGGTGGAGTTTAAAGAAAGGCCCAGACTTTCTCCCATGTCTTTAATTTTACTGATGTCCTCTAGGAGAGATTCTGTTGTGCCCGCTAGGGTACCATCGTCCAGGAACCAGATATTGAGCTCGCTGGAGAGTGCTTCCGTGACTTCCTTGATGACCAAACAAAATAGAAAGGGGGCGAGAGGGTCCCCCTGTTGCACGCCCTCACATGAGTCAATTTCATGGTCCCCAAACAATAGCTTGGAAGTCACACTATAACACGATTCTATGAAGGGATAAAGGGAAGGGAAGTTTCTATAAACTGCTTGGAGAGCAGACTTTTTCATCGGACATGTTTTTGATATATACTCGTGCTGCGTGGACAGCTGCTTCACAGCCCTGTTGAACGCCGAAACCGAGCTGAGTTGGTTTCAGCGTTGCAGCAGCCTCTTGACTCACCCTTCTTACTGCAGCCTTGGCGATTAGGCGCCGAAGGGTGTTACCCACTGCAATGGGCCTGATTCCGCCATCCTTTTTCCGGAGGGCACACAATGAGGCACCAAAGAAAAGGGGTCTGATGGCCTCCGGGACGCTCCCAGCCAGGCACAGGTTGGAAAATTTGGTGAGTTCAGACAGCAGCCTCTCTCAAACCTCACCAAGTGCTGGATTGAGTATTTGTTTTAAGTGTTGAGGCCTTAAACCGGTGAAACCTCCTGCTCAGCCCTGTGGAAGTGACATAGCAGCTTTATACACATCAGCATCCTGTAAGGTTAGATGTTCTTCGCCTGCTGCAATGTCAGGGAGGTCAATGTTGGTACTGGGAGCCCTGGGTGGATGTTTGTCCTTCAGAGCTTGCGCCGTGCTTACGTCCTTGGGAGCGATGGTATCCTCACTGGTTATAAGCCTCAGAGCTCCAATAGTGTTACCCTCTTCTATTTTTTTGCTAATTTGGGCTCTGATTTTTGAGGCGTCCGGTGTCCTGTTGTTGGCATTTGCCCAGCGGGTGTTTGTCGCCCTAGGGGAGAGACGAACGAGGTTGTCATCCCTTGGGAAAGCATTTATTGCCCTAATAACATGTGTTGCTAGTGACTTATCCCTCCTTGGTGGGACAGTCAAACAGGCATTGCCAAAAAGCAGCAAGTTGTGCCAGGATCTGTTGTTTGAAGGAGCATCGTTGACTTTCTTCAGAAGGTCAGTGAATTTGCTAGCAGCTTGAGGGCGAGCTGCTTTGGGGATGTGTGTCAGAGTCCTGGTGGATGTTAATTTGATTGCAGATTTGAGGTCCTCTGTAGAGGTGAAGTCACGGTAGTTCTCAGCGCTGTCTGCTGGGGGAGGCTGTTGGTTGTTCTCATTTGGAGCTCTCCTGGAGAGACATCCATTGTGTGCACAGATGTTGCCAGTTGTGGGATTGAGTACACATTCCCTGTGGCACACCCGGCAGATGCCTCGTGGACGACAGCTTTGGCTCTGTCGTGAAGATTCCTGGGAACCCGCGACTACTTGTGACATTGCTGATATCGTGGGGGTGGGAGGGTGCCAGCTGTTGGGTGACGGGTGAAGGACAGCGGGGATGCATGGGGGATGAGGCTGGGGGAGTAGCGAGCGGCGGAACTTGTAATTGGTGGGGCTCTAAACGGCATCCCCCTTGGTCAGGAAGTCAGTGGTCCTATTCTGGGATGAGGGGAGTTGATCAGGGATGGGGGGAAGGGATGGCCCTGTTTGTTCGCTCAAGATGCACATCACTGACTAACTTTTGCTAATTGTTATACAATTGTTGTTCCATTTAGAAAAAAACCTCGCCATTTGGCACACTAATCACCATGCTCACACTATTAACCGAGGTGTTCTTGTGTTCACCATCCATATATATATATATATATATATATAAATATATATATATATATATATATATATATATATATATATATATATATATATATATATATATATATATATATATATATATATATATATATATATATATATTCGACTATATGGCTGTATCCCATCAAGGCAGGGCTACCAAAGACGAAAAAATTAAAGTTTTTCTTATTAAATTAAGTAATTTATACAGAAGTAATGGTTACACGCCTCTTGCCTTTTAGTCGCCTCTTACGACAAGAATTGCTAAATACTATTTGAGCACAAAGATGGCATAACTGCATCAGGAAATATCTAAAATGCTGTGAATAGTTAAAGGATTAACAGATATATTGTGATATAATAGCTTAAAATGCCATAAAAAGTAAACTTGATTTTACAGCCATCTCTATCTACTGTAATCATGTGTGTACGAGGTGGCGGCTTACAATCCAAAAAACGATTTTTGTATTGTTTATGAACTAATGTAAGTAGACAACTATTAAAAAGGATAAAATTTGCCGAGAAAAATTATTTATCAAACTCAGACGAAGCTAAATGTAATTAATACCTATTAAAACTATTTTTATAACATTTTCCTTAAGCAGAGAGGTAACAAAAGAAAAAAGTTTAAACCGAATCCAGCAAAGACGAGTTTCCTATAGACTGTATTATTAATACTAACACTAGTATTTTCTCAGTACATAAAACATATATAATGTCCTTAGTTACTGTTTTTCTTGATGAGGGATGCGAGAAATTATTTTGACAACCAGAGGGGTTGTGACCTCCAAAACTGGTTATGGGTTGTGAACCAGCAGAATGAGCTGCATGATGACGTAATAGAATCAGACTTCTTACATGAATTCAGAAGTAGATAATCTAGAGTTTAAAAGGTCAGAGACCAACTGTCCAATTCGAGTAAGGTTGTGAAGGCACGGCGAGGCGCTAGAGCTTTCTCCATTTATACTCGGCTTATTGAATACACACTTGAGCTCTGCACCGAAAGTCGTACTAATTATTCCAATTGCTGCCGGTAACGACACAATAACTTGCGCCAAAGATGTACTTACTGAGTTCAGTGCTGTTTTGGGTCGTCAGTCCTCTCTCCTACCTCTACTAGCCCACTCTCCACGCCACCTCCCCAAGCCACCTCCCCACAACCACACCTCACTATGCTATCCCCGTTCTTCTCTATTATTATTATTTTATTTATTAATTATTAATATTTACAGAAGCGCTAAACCCTTGGGGATCCAGGGAACAGCAGATATTTATTGTTAGGACAGAAACTATATACTCCCTCTAGATCACCTCCTCCCTAACGATTCCATTTCTCCATTTCCATTGGCAACTCGCCCCCTCCTTCCTTTTACCTTTGCGTCATCTCCAGCTCACCTTCCTCTTCCACTTCCCTTTCCTTACAAAGACTCTACTCTAGCCCTTCCCATTTGGCCACCCTCTCATGATGCACTTATCCCCCCTCCCCCCCACCATTCCTTAATTAATACCTTCTCTCTCACCTCTATCTCACCCTGGCCTCCATTCTAAGTGTTAGTCTCATTCATATGTTCTCAGATTACCGCCCATTCTCTTAATCACTAGCAATTATGCACTTTTGTAACGTCAGTCACATAGTGACAACTCTCACATAACTGTTTCTATGGCGCTGAGTGGCCTATATCTTATATTTATATTTTTCCCGTTGTTGTGTGTTATATTTTATTTTTAATGTAGAGAGGACAAGTTAACCTGTTGTTTGTACTATGAGATGGATAATCATTACTATATAACATAAACACATATTGCATATCAGAAACTGAGAAAATCAGAGCTGAGCCCATCGGAGTGATGGACGTAGGAGTATCAGTAATAATAAACGACAAACTTGCTGAAAACTGTATGTGAAAAAGCAACATAGATCTTTTATGAGAATTAAAAGCATAAATTGTTTAATAACAAGCAACACGATATGCTCCATCCATTTGTTTTAGGGTAACCTAATTAGCTACGGCATATCTTACGTATATCTTGTTAATGTAGCCTTCAGTAAACGTACCATTCCTCAACCAAATAAATACAGAGATAGGCTAAATGCTTTCAGAGCTATTGCTGGCTACAACACCCCCTATTGTGCCAAATTAAGAATACGCAGGAATGACGTAGAAAGCGCATATTAGATCCCTATCTGGTTATGAGATTTAGCTTGCTAAAACTACCACGGAAGAAGCTTCGTATTTTTAATGTCAGTGAAACGATAAATGATCCTAACACTTTAATTGGTATTAGATTGTTGATAAATAAACTGACATTGTCCCCATAAAACTTGCTGAAGTACTGAAGTAAAAAACGGATCTAAAATGATTGTGAAAACATTTAATTATATGAAATTCAATAACAATACTTCCAGTGAAGATTCCATTCGATTTGTTTTCAATACACCGTTGCTCCAAGCTACAACCTGCAAGTAAACTAAGACGCTACGATATAAAATGAGAAGCAAAAATTCGTCACAAGCACAGCCTGGTTGTATGAACTAAGCGACGTCTTTATAAATATATTACACTGGCACAACGTAATGCTGCATTACTAATTTTTCTCATTCACCATTACATAATTAATGATGTTAAGCAATATCACTCATATAACATTGGTGAAAAAATTAATTAAAAAACAAGCAGAGGAGATAAAAACACTAGCGATGTAGCAACTCCATTTCCATTATCCTCTTTTGCCTATTACTTTCCTTCCTTGCCATTTGCTCTCATGGAACTGCTTAAAATAAGACGCAAATAATGTAAGAGTCAACTAAATTATAAATCTCCTCAATAACCTCCTGTTTTCAAAATGTTACTCATTAAATTATAAAAAACTAAAGTTTTTCTGACCAAACACTGCATTCAATTATCAGTTTTCGATTATGATTAAGGGAGGAATTTAGTCACACAAGCAAAAAACAACTCTTGGCAGTACAAGTGCTGGACATGATCCGAACAAGAAAAAACACATCAGAATGATAGTTATGTACCACTTGACAAATATTTACTTTCAATACATTATTAGTCCATCATAGTGCCCCAGTTTTAAGAGTTTTCAAGCTGATATAAGCTTGACAATGGCTAATTACACATAAAATTACTTTTAATTTAAAATTAAACTAAAATTACTATTTTTTTTAATTACTTACATTCAGCTTTAATTATAATTACAGTTACTTCAATACTGGCCGTCAGAACTTGTCCTCACTGTCACAGCCTGTCCTCACTGTCACAGCCTGTCCTCACTGTCACAGCCTGTCCTCACTGTCACAGCCTGTCCTCACTGTCACAGCCTGTCCTCACTGTCACAGCCTGTCCTCACTGTCACAGCCTGTCCTCACTGTCACAGCCTGTCCCTGTCCTCACTGTCACAGCCTGTCCTCACTGTCACAGCCTGTCCTCACTATCACAGCCTGTCCTCACTGTCACAGCCTGTCCTCACTGTCACAGCCTGTCCTTACCGTTACAACCTGTCCTCTCCGCCACAGTCTGTCCTCTCCGCCACAGTCTGTCCTCTCGGTCGCAGTCTGTCCTCTCGGTCACAGTTTGTTCTCTCGGTCACAATTTGTTCTCTCGGTCACAGTTTGTTCTCTCGGTCACAGTTTGTTCTCTCGGTCACAGTCTGTCCTCTCGACCACAGTTTGTCCTCTCGACCACAGTCTGTCCTCTCGACCACAGTCTGTCCTCTCGACCACAGTTTGTCCTCTCGACCACAGTCTGTCCTCTCGACCACAGTCTGTCCTCTCGACCACAGTCTGTCCTCTCGACCACAGTCTGTCCTCTCGACCACATCCTGTCCTCTCCGTATCAGCCTCTCAATGTCACAGTTTCTCCTCTATGTTATTGGGTCTCCTCATTTGACGTAACTACCGTCACTACCTCTTTTGTCTGTCACATTACCTCTTCACTGCCACATCGTCTCCCCCGCAACATCATCTCTATTCATCTTCTCTCCCTAACATCTTATGGTCACTTTTTTCGACACTATCTTCTTGATTATTCACTAGAATAATACAGATAAAGATGGTATAATACTTCAGGTGATATATCAAGGTATCTTATTTAAAATATGATACAAGATTTCTAACGGATATCCTAAAAAATATAACATTAAAAATATATGGCAGGTACAATGTTCTCCAAAGTGTTCTCCTGTTATCAGTTCAGCACGTATTTCCTAGGTATTTATTTCTATATGCTCAAATGCTACCGTCCTTAACATGAATATAGGGTGCACAGTAAACTACCCGAATCAGTAGCATAATCTAAGTCAGTCTTCAGAGCCTCTCCTGTCCATAACACGATTACTTCCTCGCCGTCACAGCCTGTCCTCTCCGTCACAGGCTCTTCTCCTTTCCGTCACAGTCTGTCCTATCAGTTACAGCTTGTTGTTTCCTTCTTAGTCTGTTCTTTCCCTCGCAGCCTGTCTTCTCTGTCACAGCCTTTCCTCTCCGTTCCAACCTGTCTTCTCCGGTACCTTACCATCGTAGCCTCTCCTCTCTGTTACATCCTGTTCTCTCCCCCACAGGGTGTCCTATCCACATCAGGCTCTCCTCTACGTCAAAGGCTCTCTCCTCTGTCACAGACTGCCCTCCTTTCTGGACTATACGATTTATTATATTAAAATCTATGTAGGATGTCAACAGTTGAATTGATTTATTAATAGGATCTGATATATAATCTAGGCTACCAGTTTAGTGTTGTTCTCATTTTTGTTTAGATTTTAAAATTTTTGAATATTATAGGTAGATGTCGTAATATTACATTATTTAAGGTTAGGCTAAAGACAAGAGAAAATTGCATGAGTATTTTGGTGACGGTAGAATATAATTATGTGATTTATTTAGTTTTAATGAGGGATATTTAACCTTTTTTTAGAGGGAGGAGTAACATAGTTTTCTTCGTTGATTTTTGAGAGTTGCATTTGTTTTGAATATTTGATTATATACTAACAGGATTCTCTGATATGAAAGGCGTGTTTGTGAATAAAATTTATGGTTAAAAAGCATGATTACAGATATATTTAAAATTTTGGAGACGTAAATATATTTTATTTTTACAGGTTTTGCTTATATTTATATATATTGAAGGCATTAAAAATGGTTCTGTGATTTTTTCTTAATGGTTAGGGCAATAGTAATTAGTTGTTTTGGTGTTATTTATAAATTTTTGTGTAGATTTGGATGTAGAGGGTGTAACTGACTGTTTTCTCTTAGTGCAGCTCAAGCCATCGTCAGTTCTCGCCTTGGTTTGGGTTTACCTTTCTGAAGTCGACCTGGAGGGTGTTCTGGGGGTCAACGGCCCCCCTGCCCAGTCCTTGACAAGGCCTCCCGGTGCATCAAGGCCTAATCAACCAGGCTGTAACTGTTGGCCGCACATAACCCAACTTACGAAACACGGCTGATTGGGAACTGACTCTAGGTATCTGTCCAGTTCCGTTTAGAAGGCAACCAGTGGTCTGTTAGTTATTTTCCTTTTGTATGGTTGGAGGCTGTTGAACAGTCTTGGGCCCCGGACACTTATTATGACGCCCCTTCTTTTCATTGGGGTATGTTGCACCATCTGACTAGTATTTTGCTTTCGTAGGGAGTTATTTCTGGATTTCTTGGATTTTCCAGGTGTAGATTACGATGTATTTCCTCGCCTGCGCTCCAGTAATTAAAGTGCATGACTGAACTTTATGTGCAGTGAAGGTTCTCTGTGCTCTATTGTCTGGGATTGAGATGTCAGGACTTGGTTAAACCCTAGAGGGTTAAACATGGTAGGTTAAACCCTAGAGGGTTAAACAGGGTAGTTTAAAAATTGGTAATTAGTTTACAGTGTTACTGAAGCTGCAAGGCGAAGAAATTTGTATGTAAATAAAACTTTGGATGTTTCTAGCACTATGATGTAACTGTATCATATTTAAACTTAATTGTAATGAAAAAAAAATAAATAATTAAGTATTGCTGACAGAGTTATTTGTATGTGACTGTCGTAATTTTACAACAATCCATAAAGATATGGGACTGTTACTTGTATATGTAAAGTTATGAAATAATACTAATCAGCGGTGGGCGTGGATGTTCATTTCCCTGAATTATTTACAAGAACACGGTGGCAGTATTATCCGAGAATTATTGACTCTGTGATCCTCAAGATTATTAACAACCAATAACCGGTTCTCCATTTCCTATTTCATTACCCTTTATGATATTATTGTTAAGCATTAATCCTCTTCATTAACTTCTTCCCTCATCACTGACATTATCATATTTAATGCGTCATTTATCATCTCTCAGCTCACTTGTTCATTATCTGCTGAAATATTTAAGTTATTATATGCACCAAATTTTTCACAAATTTTCAGTTTTTCTCTTTAAGTTTCCGACATAAATTGATGGCAGAATCTCTCTTGTCATTCTTCATGTTCTCTAAGATTCTGCCCGTTCCCCCCGTCACTGCCCGTTCCCCCCGTCACACTGCCCGTTCCCCCCGTCACTCCCCCCGTCACTACCCGTTTCCGTCACTGCCCGTTCCCCCCGTCACTGCCCCCCGTCACTGTTCCCCCCGTCACTGCCCGTTCCCCCCGTCACTGCCCGTTCCCCCCGTCACTGCCCGTTCCCCCCGTCACTGCCCGTTGCCCCCCCGTCACTGCCCGTTCCGTTTCCCCCGTCACTGCCCGTCACTGCCCGTTCCCTCCGTCACTGCCCGTTCCTCCCGTCACTGCCCGTTCCCCCGTCACTGCCCGTCACTGCCCGTTCCCCCGTCACTGCCCGTTCCCCCCGTCACTGCCCGTTCCCCCCGTCACTGCCCGTTCCCCCCGTCACTGCCCGTTCCCCCCGTCACTGCCCGTTCCGTGCCCGTTCCCCCCGTCACTGCCCGTTCCTCCCGTCACTGCCCGTTCCCCCCGTCACAGCCCGTTCCCCCCGTCACTGCCCGTTCCCCCCGTCACTGCCCGTTCCCCCCGTCACTGCCCGTTCCCCCCGTCACTGCCCGTTCCCCCCGTCACTGCCCGTTCCCCCCGTCAGTGCCCGTTGCCCCCCGTCACTGCCCCCGTTCCCCCGTCACTGCCCGTTCCCCCCGTCACTGCCCGTTCCCCCCGTCACTGCCCGTTCCCCTCGTCACTGCCCGTTCTCCCCGTCACTGCCCGTTTCCGTTTCCCCCGTCACTGCCCGTTCCCCCCGTCACTGCCCGTTCCCACCGTCACTGCCCGTTCACTGCCCCCCGTCACTGCCCGTTCCCCCCGTCACTGCCCGTTCCCCCCGTCACTGCCCGTTCCCCCCGTCACTGCCCGTTCCCCCCGTCACTGCCCGTTCCCCCCGTCACTGCCCGTTCCCCCCGTTCCCCCCGTCACTGCCCGTTCCCCCCGTCACTGCCCGTTCCCCCCGTCACTGCCCGTTCCCCCCGTCACTGCCCGTTCCCCCCGTCACTGCCCGTTCCCCCCGTCACTGCCCGTTCCCCCCGTCACTGCCCGCCCGTTGCCCGTTCACTGCCCCCCGTCACTGCCCGTTCCCCCCGTCACTGCCCGTTCCCCCCGTCACTGCCCGTTCCCCCCGTCACTGCCCGTTCCCCCCGTCACTGCCCCCCCCGTCACTGCCCGTTTCCGTTTCCCCCGTCACTGCCCGTTCCCCCCTTCACTTCCCCCCCCCCCGTCACTGCCCGTCACTGCCCCCCCCGTCACTGCCCGTTCCCCCGTCACTGCCCCCGTCACTGCCCGTTCCCCCCGTCACTGCCCGTTCCCCCGATCACTGCCCGTTCCGTTTCCCCCGTCACTGCCCGTTCCCCCGTCACTGCCCGTTCCCCCCGTCACTGCCCGTTCCCTGCCCGTCATCCGTCACTGCCCGTTCCCCCCGTCACTGCCCGTTCCACCCCTCACTGCCCGTTTCCGTCACTGCCCGTTCCCCCCGTCACTGCCCGGTCCTCCCGTCACAGCCCGTTCCCCCCGTCACTGCCCGTTCCCCCCGTTGCCCCCCCCGTCACTGCCCGTTCCCCCCGTCACTGCCCGTTCCTCCCGTCACTGCCCGTTCCCCCCCGTCACTGCCCGTTCCCCCCTTCACTGCCCGTTTCCCCCGTCACTGCCCGTTGCCCCCCCCGTCACTGCCCGTTGCCCGTTCCCCCGTCACCGTCACTGCCCGTTCCCCCCGTCACTGCCCGTTCCCCCCGTCACTGCCCGTTCCCCCGTCACTGCCCGTTCCCCCCGTCACTGCCCCCGTTTCCCCCGTCACTGCCCGTTCCCCCCTTCACTTCCCCCCGTCACTGCCCGTTCCCCCCGTCACTGTTCCCCCGTTGCCCGTTCCCCCGTCACTGCCCGTTCCACCCGTAACTGCCCGTTCCCACCGTCACTGATCGTTCCCCCGTCACTGCCCGTTCCCCCCGTCACTGCCTGTTCCTCCCGTCACTGCCCGTTCCCCACGTCACTGCCCGTTCCCCGGTCACTGCCCGTTCCCCCGTCACTGCTCGTTCTCCCCGTGACTGCCCGTTCCACCGTCACTGCCCGTTCCCCTCGTCACTGCCCGTTCCCCCTGTCACTGCCCGTTTTCCCCGTTCCCCCCGTCACTGCCCGTTCACTGCCCGTTCCCCCGTCACTGCCCGTTCCCCCGTCACTGCCCGTTTTCCCCGTCACTGCTCGTTCCCCCCGTCACTGCCCGTTCCCCCGTCACCCCGTTCCCCCCGTCACTGCCCGTCACTGCCCCCCCGTCACTGCCCGTTTCCCCGTCACTGCCCGTTCCTCCCGTCACTGCCCGTTCCCCCCGTCACTGCCCGTTCCCCGGTCACTGCCCGTTTCCCCCGTCACTGCCCGTTCCCCAGTCACTGCCCGTTCCCCCGTCACTGCCCGTTCCCCCGTCACTGCCCGTCACTGCCCGTTCCCACCGTCACTGCCCGTTCCCTCCGTCATTGCCGTTCTCTCCGTCACTGCCCGTTACCTCCGTCACTCCTCGTTCCTCCGTCACTCCCCGTTCCCTCCGTCTCTGCCCGTTCCCTCCGTCTCTGCCCGTTCCCTCCGTCACTCCCCGTTCCCTCCGTCACTCACTCCTTTCCGTCACAACTTGTTCTCTCTGTCACAGTCTCTTCTCCTATGCACACCATCAACGTCACATCCTTTCCTCCTATCCACACCATCTCCGTCACAGCCTCTTCTCCCCATGGCAACTCCGCCACAGCCTCTTCTCTCCACGGTATCTCTGTCACAGCCTCTTCTCATCACGGCATCTCTGTCACAGCCTCTTCTCCCCACTGCATCTCTGTCACAGCCTCTTCTAACCCCACGGCATCTCTGTCATAGCCTCTTCTCACCTCGGCATCTCCGCCACAGCCTCTTCTCCCCACGGCATCTCTGTCACAGCCTCTTCTGCCCACCGCATCTCAGTCGCAGCCTCTTCTACCCACGGCATCTCCGTCACAGCCTCCTCTCCACAGCTTATCTGTCACTGCCTCTCCTTTCCGTCATAACCTGTCTTCTCATCATAGCCTGTTCTCTCCGTCACAGACCTCCCTCCTCCTCTCCATCACAGCATCTCCGTCACAGCCTCTCCTCTCCATCACAGCAACTTCACCATCACAGCCTCTCTATCTCCATAACATCACGTCTTTCGTCACAGCATCTCCGACACAGTCTGTCGTTGGCTCCGTCACCAAGAGTCACCTAATACGTCTCAAAGCTACTACAATAAAGAAGATTATTGAAAACATTGCAGCAATTAAATAATATATTGCAGTGCAAGAATGCAAGAATTTTGCAATGGAAATACGCAATAAAAGGCGCTACCGTTCAAAATTGTTGATGAAAAATCTAAAATTTTATTTAAAGACAAACCCGCTATATTGAACGTCCACAACACCACAAACACAGTTAAACATTTTTGTTTTGATAAGAAACAATCAGTGTGATGCCCAGCGCATGAAATTTGTTTTTAATATATACAGAGAGAGACACAGAAGTAGACACGCAGGCGCGCGCACACGCACGCATCCCTTTCCAACGCGCGCGCGCGCGCGTGCACACACACACACACACACGAATATTGTATATAAGTCATGCCGAATAGGTAAAACTTGCTATTTTGGCTTTAATAGCATTGCTATTAAAGCCAAAATACACATATTTTCGGTTGCCGAATAGGGCAACCAAAAATATGTGTACGCAATAATTTCGCTAAAATCATTCTGAACGTAACGAAGAAATATATTTCATTGTGTCTGTTTATTATTAAATTATTTTAAAATATATTTAGTGGATTAGGCTAAATTAAATTGCGCTTGTTATAATAAGGTTAGGTAAGTTTTCTATGGTTCGTTTGGTACAAAATTAATAATTTTCGCATTAACATATATGAAAAACAAATATACATGAATTTTTTTTAGAAAGGACTTAATTTTAAACCAGTTTCTGGCAATTAACAAATTTTACTTATTTGGTACGACTTAATGCCGAATTTAAACCAGTTATCTGGCAATTAACATATTTATTTTACTATATTTGGTACGACATTTTGGAAAGGAGTTAATATATATATATATATATATATATATATATATATATATATATATATATATATATATATATATATATATATATATATATATATATATGTCGTGCCGAATATGTAAAACTGGTCAATTAGCAAGAACTCATTTAAAATTAAGTCCTTTCTGAAATTTTGTTTTATACGTTTAAAGATATATTTTTTTCATTAATGTTAATGTTAAAAATTTTAATTTTGCACCAAAAGAATCTTAGAAAACTTACCTAACCTTATTATAACAAGCATAATTTATTTTAGCCTAATCCAACTAAATATATTTTAGATACATTTACAATAATTTAATCCTGAACAAACACAATGAAATATATTTTTTTCGTAAGGTTCAGAATGATTTTGGCGAAATTATTGCATACACAAATTTTCACTTGTCCTATATGGCAAGATGTGCGTTGCTATTTAAGCCAAGATCGCAAGTTCTGCCTATTCGGCACGACATATATATATATATATATATATATATATATATATATATATATATATATATATATATATATATATATATATATATATATATATATATATATATATATATATATATATATATACTTTAACAAGTAGGCCGTCTCCCACCGAGGCAGGATGACTCAAAAAAGAAAATCCCCAAAAAGAAAATACTTTCATCATCATTCAACACTTTCACTTCACTCACACATAATCACTGTTTTTGCAGAGGTGCTCAGAACACACACACACACACACACACACACATTATATATATATATATCTATATCTATATATATATATCTATATATATATATATATATATATATATATATATATATATATATATATATATATACGTGTGTGTGTGTGCGTGTTTGTAATTTATTTTACGGTAGCACTAAAAATACAAAGTTTCTCTTTCAAAGTATTGGCCAAATAATAGCATTAACATAATTTCTGTTAAACAGGATATGGTAAAAACCTCGAATATAATTTTTGTGTCTCGTTGTAGCGTATAAAATGTGAGTCGTATTTCTGTACTAACCCAGTTATTTATCACTGGATAAAAAAGACAACTTAGTATAATTAGCATTTGCATTGAAAATATAATTTCTGCAATAAGTAAAACAAAAACATAAAATAATTTGCCTTGCCTGACTATCTAAGAGTTTTAAGAAATGTAAAAAAAAAAAAAAAGATATACTGAAACCCTTAATCATTTTTTTAGTATTTCTTATTGTTGTGGGAAGACTTACACAGGACGGGAGACATCCAAATATTACAACAGTTTATGAGAGAGTAACCCAGTAATAGCAACGTGTAATAAAATAATGAGACATCAAAGGATATAAATTTAATGCTCAGGTTTTAGTTCTTGTAGACATTATCCATCTTTAAATAATCTTTCAATATAATTTAAGGTATTTTAGTTAAACATGATATGCGGAAGGAAACGTATGGAAAAAGACGCCATCATGTGAAACAAATACAGGCTTCCGTTTTACACTTACTTGGCAGTATGGTAGTACTGCCAAGTATGGTAGTACTGCCAGTAGGTAGTACTGCCAAGTATGGTAGTATGGTAGTACTGCCAAGTATGGTAGTACTGCCAAGTATGGTAGTACTGCCAAGTATGGTAGTACTGCCAAGTATGGTAGTACTGCCAAGTATGGTAGTACTGCCAAGTATGGTAGTACTGCCAAGTATGGTAGTACTGCCAAGTATGGTAGTACTGCCAAGTATGGTAGTACTGCCAAGTATGGTAGTGGTAGTACTGCCAAGTATGGTAGTACTGCCAAGTATGGTAGTACTGCCAAGTATGGTAGTAAGTATGGTAGTACTGCCAAGTATGGTAGTACTGCCAAGTATGGTAGTACTGCCTAAGTATGGTAGTACTGCCAAGTATGGTAGTACTGCCAAGTATGGTAGTACTGCCAAGTATGGTAGTACTGCCAAGTATGGTAGTACTGCCAAGTATGGTAGTACTGCCAAATATGGTAGTACTGCCAAGTATGGTAGTACTGCCAGTATGGTAGTACTGCCAAGTATGGTAGTACTGCCAAGTATGGTAGTACTGCCAAGTATGGTAGTACTGCCAAGTATGGTAGTACTGCCAAGTATGGTAGTACTGCCAAGTAAGTATGCCAAGTATGGTAGTACTGCCAGGTATGGTAGTACTGCCAAGTATGGTAGTACTGCCAAGTAGTACTGCCAAGTATAGTAGTACTGCCAAGTATGGTAGTACTGCCAAGTATTGTAGTACTGCCAAGTATGGTAGTACTGCCAAGTATGGTAGTACTGCCACGTATGGTAGTACTGCCAAGTATGGTAGTACTGCCAAGTATGGTAGTACTGCCAAGTATGGTAGTACTGCCAAGTATGGTAGTACTGCCAAGTATGGTAGTACTGCCAAGTATGGTAGTACTGCCAAGTATGGTAGTACTGCCAAGTATGGTAGTACTGCCAAGTATGGTAGTACTGCCAAGTATGGTAGTACTGCCAAGTATGGTAGTACTGCCAAGTATGGTAGTACTGCCAAGTATGGTAGTACTGCTAAGTATGGTAGTACTGCCAAGTATGGTAGTACTGCCAAGTATGGTAGTACTGCCAATTATGGTAGTACTGACAAATATGGTAGTACTGCCAAGTATGGTAGTACTGCCAAGTATGGTAGTACAGTGTCTAAGCTCTAAGGAAGGGATGAAGATGTTACAGTCTTGAGGGTCAACTGATGTCAGCTCACGTATTTCAAGACAGTGACTCAATGAATAATGGTCAATGTTTTGATCTGTTATTTATTGCGATATTTTCACATTGTAACAGTTACTGCTCCGTTACCACCATAAAAGATTTTAACTTATTTTACTGGATTGAGAATCACATGGAATATGATTTATGTTTTGAATATAGTGTATCAGACCTACTTTCTTTTGTGTATCTTTCTCGTGGGTGGCTACTGACATGCCCAGTTATCATATTATTTCCTATATGAATACTTTTTCCCTTAAAAACGTAGAGATATCAATTATTCCCTGACTCGATATGTATTTTTCTTAAACTCATCTTCTAGATTTATTTACGTATATGTAAACTTTTTAAACGCAAATTTTTATTAAAGCTGTTGTTAATAAATGTAGTCTAATAGTTAGAGTTACATTTTTTGATGGAACTTAAGATGCTGGAAAAGTCGGCCTCTCCATAAGATGGAATTGGAAGGTTGCAAAGAACCTAATAGTTGAAATCTAGTGCACGTTTTCTTTCCCAAGCTTGCAAAATTTTCTAAGTGTATAATAAATTCTTATCCCATACATGCTGCTTATATAGTTTTTCTTATAATTTCTTAAACTAATCAAGAATGGTTATTGAGTCCTACTTTATTACCGAATCTAAATATTCTCATTTGGATGTGCTTTCTATATCAAAATAATTCACATACATTATGAATAATAAGGTGTCAGAAGAGAGGATCCTTGGAGTAAATACAACACTTGTTACACAGCTAGTGACTACTGTCTTTTATTGAGTTCCTACAGAATGATCACTCTATCTTACTTGTAAAAATGACATCATGTAACGCAATATTTCCCTCTGCTAAATAGATATATCATGTGAAGTTCGCTTCCTTCATGCCTGTATTGTGCTCCTCTGGTACAGGAGGCAAGCAGCAATCCCTTTTATGCCCTCCACGATGCTCCCAATTTAGGCGAAATTATCTCAAGGCGCACTATAGAGCTGCCCCCTTGACCCACGGATGAAAGGCAGCCCATTATAGCACCCGCTGGAGGGTGCCTCGTAACTTCAAAGGCTTTTCCTATTAGTTGCTTTTGACAGATTTAAGATAATTTGTTTATTAAAATGCTAAAAATAATGCCATACACACATAAACGATCAAAAAGCCATATTTACAAGAATATACACCACAAGTCTGTCTTCGGCGCACTTCTGCAAATCACTCTCCTCAGCTGCACAGTGGATAATATAGAACTCCATAGCATAATGTCATTGTTCTATCCATAGCCTAACAGAACAATATTGACCATGATATGGGCCACAATCTTGCTCGTAGATTGTCTGGTAAACCCTAATTTAGAAAACATGTACAGAGTTGTTTTCAATATATTCCGTCTTAATGCGTTTTATTAGTTCACTTTTCTCACACTAATGAAATTTTTATGTTCTTATGACTTATTAAAACTTTTATTTTTGTATACAAATAAGCCCCACATGGGAGACAAACTTATGCTGACGTTTCGGTCCGACTTGGACCATAAACTAGTCACACAGAAGCGCGAAAGGAACGGAGCCAGTTTATATATACTACTACTATGTCTATTTTCATATTATTATTACTTCTACCTCCCTATCTCCCGTCTCTGTCCCATCTTGTATTGTGTCTTTCTATTCTTTACATTTTTCTGTCTTCACCCATTCGATTTCTTCTCTACTCAAATCATCTTCCTAAGCATTTTTTTCCCCCTGAGAATCCTTGAAGATGTGTTCACATCCCTTCTGATTTTTCATTTGTTGCGTCCTAACCCATCGTAGCTTTGGAAGAAATGTTGTAACCAATCTTGAACATTTCCAAAACTTTTATTCTACTTTTTGTGACAAGAGTTCTATATTGGCGCTGTCTCCTCTTTATTTATGCCAAGTGTATTGATCAGACGGCTATATTAATACTTATCAGCTTTGCATATGTTCCCGCCACTGATATTGTGTTTATGTCGGATCATCAACAGCTTAACTAATCAGAGAATGAACCAGGATTTTCGAACGGCGATACGTGCCCCTCAAGCGAAAGATTTGGAGTGATGTTCACAACTACATCATATTTTCCTTCTTAATTTACGAGTTGACTCTCTAGCACTAAGGAATATCTGTCTTCCTGTTTCTTACCTCATCCGCAAAATCCTGCAATTGTTGAGATTGTATTATAATACACATTTGTTGGTCAAGTAATTAGCATGTTCGTATATTCCTGTGCATTGCTGCTGTCTGCTTCTGTCCTTATCTTATTCCTTTGTTTAGGATCCTGAAGGATAAAGAAATGACAAAGAAAATAATATTGCATCTCATGAAAAAAGTAAAATATGACAAAAAACAAAGAGTAAGGAGGGAGACGGAATACTCAGAGACGAAACCTAGAACCTGAACCGCTACTCACTCCTATTCTCAATCAGTCAATAGCTCAAACTTCCACAATATTATCAGGCAGAGAGTCATTTAAAGATTAGGGTTTGGTTCTAAAAGTTAACGAAACTGTTTGCAAAAAAAAAAAATGATGAAATATATAGGAAACTGAAAACAAGGGAAAAATACCTTCTGGTAATTCACACATCTCCTAATTTTCTGTAATATATTCAACATTGCCTTCTCCACTGATTATACCTCCTCCTTGCTGAGACATTTAAAACTCATGTTTCAAATCCGTATCAGTGTTAGTGCTACTATATTCCTTGCCTCGAAGGATAAGGTTTATTTCTTCCATAGATGTTTTAATGGGTCAAGGCTTTATCCTTGACCCCTTTCAGACTTCTGACTTGTGCTGTACTTTGACCACGAACCGGCTTTTCTCATGATACAGTGACAATTTTCGGATCGTTTGTCCTTCATTGGACAGTTCGGCTCAAAATCATCGTCCAAACATCCTGGACACATACTAGACGATAATGATACTGTAATTTATATAATTTCCTGCTCATATCCTGGAAAACACGCTACCTGGAAACCCCATTCTATAAAAGACGTTATTTAAAGATTATCTTGCGCTAAATTCTGTTCCTTCCAGTTAGTAACATCTGTTGATTACCTAACAGACTACAGTTTTGTCTAGATAGTCATGAGATAAGTCGGCCAAAGCGTATACTTCCATGTCCTCAGGAATGGGATGCGTGGTGTCACATACACCATGCAAAACAAGCCGAAAATCTTTCCAATATATGCTCTATCAACGATGTCCCAGTAAAACTACACAGACATTCCTTTCTTAATTCGTGTTGTGGAACTGCCATCATGACACAGCAAGAGTTTATCCAATGCGGAAAGAACATTCCAGTGGTATTCGAGTGAAGTACCAACTACAGTTGGCCATGACCGAGGACTGAGACGTTATCTGAGTAGTGAAGCTAAACTGATCTTCAGTTGCCGGGACCTTTCATCCTCGGGGCACATAATGAGTACGAGAACTTCAACCAAAACCCAACCAATACAGACAAAATTAAAGGGAACAATACCGCGACTGGAACAATACACAAATAACACACACATAGGAGATTGAAATTTATGACGACATTTCGGTTTATGTTGCTAGTTAATAGTCCAAGCCTGACAGAAACGTAGTCATAGGTTTCTGTCTCGTATGTACGATATGTGTATGGAATATAAAAAATGTTGGTGCTTTGGACTCCCGGCCAAATGCTGCAGATCGCCATTGTCCTCGACGATGAGGACCAAGAAACTCCACCTTACGGATATCCTCCATATTTCTGATTATACTAAGTTTTCTTAGGAGAAATTGAAATAAAATATTTCAGAGAAACAGAGGGTCTACTATCATACAAGGAAGGCTGCCATCACTCTCCTACTCCAAAGTTACCTGACCCCTCAGAACATTGTCGAAGCCTCTACCTCAGTCATCCCTGTGGTTAACCCTAATGAAATCCGATCTTCTAACATCACTGCCTCTTCACCTTGCATCATTCTTACTACATCGTCCTATTTCACATGTGTTTCCGTAACTCGGCCTTCTCCAACTGTGCTGGGTATTTGGTACTTTTTTCCAAAATCTAAGACTCAGCAGATGAACTGTCACTATTACTTTCTACAGTCTTATTGTTCCTTCACGTTAACGTATGCTACCAGTGTGTACTGAACCTTGACTCCAACATCTGTGACATGGATAGAATTACATCTCCTACATGCTCCCATTACCTCCCCTTCTGCCTCACACAGATTCCATCATCCCGTGAGAAAACAGACCTCTCTGAACCTTGTATCATCTTAGCATTTACTACTGTCTCTTCTCTATCTTCAGTCTACAGCTTCCAGTACTTAAGCCACACCACAGAAGACAAACTGTTGAGGCCACATCAGCTTTTATCGAAGCGACAAAGGCCGCTATGGGCGTCGACCAGATTCTCCTTATCCTAACATGTCTAACCCTCCGAAATCCACTACACATATTTTTGCCCTAAATCTTCCTTCATAGTAGCTCATAAATCCCATATTACTATTACACCTCTGCCACCGTACATCGACATTAGAAGTTACCCTTGCCCATAACCACCACCTACTTTCTAATACTGCTGTATTTCTGATCACTTATGAGGGCGATATTACAATAGAATATCAGAGGATACAGAGGAAACCCAGGATAGGTCAATAAGTTGATTTTTCAGTATTTCACTTTATGTATTTTTTAGTAACAAAAAAAGTTACGTCACGCAATTGTTATTCCTATTTCTGGCTACATTATACTGTGATCACTCGATACTTTTCCCGGCGCGATATACAGAGAAAGAGAAATTTTTGTGTGCAGTTTTATCAATTAAGTTTTCGACTTTCATTTAATACTCTGCTTCACTTTACTGCAGATTATCTATCTAGACAAGTAGTAAATGGTCTGAGCTTTTTATTTTTTTCCTTTCACTCTCATTAACTGTAATTTACACGTGTATTATGACTTCAAGGTTATCTACTCCTCTCCTTTTATCATTTGCTTCTGGGATGGTCGCACTTGGCAAAAAAAAAAAAAAAAAACAGATTGGTACCGACACAGCCCAAAATTAAAACAAAAGTACTTCCAATTAAGCCACAGTAGTATTTAGGGTTAAAAGAAAATCAGAAGAGGTATCTCTAATCCTGATAGTGGATAAAATTTACTTGATTAAATTAACAATTAAAATTTGCACCCAATTTAAAGTGACTGATAAACTGTACTTCAATAAAATTCACGAATAGAAAAAGATTGAAGGGGATCAGAATATTGAAACCGGAAAATAAGTGATTTGATTCCAACGATGCCAGCCTGTTTTAAAACTATGTCAGTGAAATTATACGATAACACACAATAGCAGCAAGGAGTGAGGCGGGACCAAAAGCTGAAACTTTAATCACCTGCAACCACAAACAGGTGATTAAAAGGAAGTACACAGACAGACACACACACACACACACACACACACACACACACACATACACACACACAGGCACGCACACACACACACACATGCACGCACACACACACAGGCACGCACACACACACAGGCACACACACACACACTCGCGCGCGCGCGTCACAGGGACATTAGACAACAATGTGGTAGAACCAGAATTCACTTTTGACTTTCAGAATAGGTATGATGAGCTCAGGCAGCAGAAGAGAATGAACCCAATGGTGATCAGCAACTACTATTAGCTGAGTACAATGGAGTATACACACACACACAGACACACACACACACACACACACACACACACACACACACACACACACACACACACACACACACACACACACACACACACACCTAGTAGCAACCAGTGAAGACGCTGCAACCACAATTAGGAGAGTACAGTTAGGTGATCCCACACACACACACACACACACACACACACACACACACACACATACACACACACACACACACACACAGACTCCTACATGCAGGATGGCAAGAAGAGCTCACTCGAGCAGAGCAAAGTTACTGGTTATGGGCGATTTCAGCCACAGGGAGATCGACTGGGAAAACCTGGAGCCACACGGGGGTCCCTAAACATGGAGAGCCAAGATGATGGATGTGGTACTGGAAAACCTTATGCATCAACATGTTAAGGATGCTACCAGAAAGAGAGGGGAGGATGAACCTGCAAGACTGGACCTTGTGTTCACCCTGAGCATTTCAGACACTGAGGACATCAAATATGAGAGGCCCCTTGGAGCTAGTGATCACATGCATCTGCGTTTTGAATACGTATGATTACAAGTAGAGAGGGTAACAGGAGTTGGATGAGAAAAGCCAAACTATAAAAAGGGGGACTACACAGGTATGAGGAACTTCCTGCAGGAGGTTCAGTGGGACAGAGAATTGGCAGGAAAGCCAGTAAATGAAATGATGGAATACGTAACAACAAAATGCAGGGAGGCAGAGGAAAGGTTTGTTCCCAAGGGCAATAGAAATAATGGGAAGACCAAAGTGAGCCCTTGGTTTACCCGAAGGTGTAGGGAGGCAAAACCTAAGTGCAACAGAGAATGGAAAAGATACAGGAGGCAAAGGACCCAGGAAAATAGAGAGACTAGTCGAAGAGCCAGAAACGAGTATGTACAGATAAGGAAGGAGGCCCAGCGACAGCATCGAAAGCCAAGTCTGACCCAAAACTGCTGTATAGCCACATTAGGAGGAAGACAACAGTCAAAGACCAGGTGATCAGGCTGAGGAAAGAAGGTGAGGAATTCACCAGAAGCGATCAAGAGGTATGTGAGGAGCTTAACAAGAGATTTAAGGAAGTATTTACAGTGGAGACAGGAAGGCCTCTGGGTGGACAGGACAGAGGGGGACGCCAACAAGGAATGTACCAACAAGTGTTAGGTGACATACACACAACTGAGGAGGAGGAGGAGAAGAAGCTGTTACGGGACCTTGATACCTCAAAGGCAATGGGACCAGACAACATCTCCCTGTGTGTGCCACTAACCACAATCTTCAACATATCCCTTGAAACTGGGCAACTACCTGAAATATGGAAGACGGCAAATGTAGTACCCATATTTTAAAAAGGAGACAGAAAAGAGGCACTAAACTATAGACCAGTGTCACTGACGTGCATAGTATGCCAAGTAATGGAGATGATTATCAGGAGGAGAGTGGTGGATCACCTGGAACGGAACAAGAGTATAAACGCCAACCAGCACGGATTTATGGAAGGCAAATCCTGTGTCACAAACCTACTGGAGTTTTATGATAAAGTAACAAGTAAGACGCGAGAGAGAGGATCAGGCACGTATAACAGGAAGGGCGCTGCAATGGATCAGAGAATACCTGACAGGGAGGCAACAACGAGTCATGGTACGTGATGAGGTATCACAATGGGCACCTGTGACGAGCTGGGTCCCACAGGGGTCGGTCCTAGGACCAGTGCTATTTCTGGTATATGTGAATGATATGATGAAAGGGTTAGACTCAGAAGTGTCCCTGTTCGCAGATGATGTGAAGTTAATGAGGAGAATTAAATCATATGAGAATCAGGTAGAACTTCGAAGAGATCTGGACAGGCTAGACACGTGGTCCAGCAACTGGCTTCTCGAATTTAGCCCCACCAAATGCAAAGTCTTGAAGACCGGGGAAGGGCAAAGAAGACCGCAGACGGAGTATAGGCTAGGTGGCCAAAGACTGCAAAGCTCGCTCAAGGAGAAAGATCTTGGGTTGAGTATAACACCGAGCACGTCTCCGGAAGCTGCAGCATATGGGCGCCTGGCAAATCTGAGAATAGCGTTCCGATACCTTAGTAAGGAATCGTTCAAGATACCGTACACCGTGTACGTCAGGCCCATATTGTAGTATTCAGCACCTGTTTGGAACCCACACTTGATCAAACACGTCAAGAAATTAGAGGAAGCGCAAAGGTTTGCGACAAGGTTAGTTCTAGAGCTATGGGGAAAGTCCTACGAAGAAAGGTTAAGGGAAATCGGCCTGACGACACTGGAGGACAGGAGAGTTAGGGGAGTCATGATAATAACATACAAAATACCGCGTGGAATAGACAAGGTGGACAGAGACAGGATGTTCCAAAGAGGGGACACAGAAACAAGGAGTCACAATTGAAAGTTGAAGACCCAGATGAATCAAAGAGATGTTAGGAAGTATTTCTTCAGTCATAGAGTAGTCAGGAAGTGGAAGAGCCTAGCAAGTCAGGTAGTGGAGGTAGGAACCATACATAGGTTTCAGATGAGGTATGATAAAGCTCATGGAGCAGGGAGAGAGAGAGAGGACCTAGTAGCATTCAGTGAAGAGGCTGGGCCAAGAGATGAGTCTCGACCCCTGCAACCACAATAGGTTAGTACAATTAGGTGAATACACACACACACACACACACACACACATAGCCTAGAAAGTGACGTAGTGGAGGCGGGAACCATACATAGTTTTAAGGCGAGGTATGATAAAGCTCATGGAGCAGGGAGAGAGAGGACCTAGTAGCAATCAGTGAAGAGGCGGGGCCAGGAGCTATGACTCAACCCCTGCAACCACAAATAGGTGAGTACACACACACACTCACTCACACACACACACACACACACACACACACACACACACACACACACACACACACACACACACACACACACACTTCACAGGAACTAATCTCAAGTCGGTCCTTTGTGTGTTTCGTCGATCTGTTCATTGTATGTCATAAGGACTTAAGGTACTCAAAAACTAGTACATACATGCTTACACAAGCATCTATAAGTGTAAACAGAATACATGAAAAATACACCTGATTTCTACCACAAGTACTGAGCAGAAAATAAATCCCGCGAGAAACAGAATTTTAAAACAAATTATATCTGCTGTATAGAGTCCAGAGACTACAAGCATAAAGTATTTTATCATGTACATTCACAATGGAACAATATCGATAGACTGGCTACTGGGCGGGAACTAAATATATTTTACGAACAATACTGTGTAATGGGATTATTTATGAATGTTGGAATAATGGAACCTTTTTTGAGTAAAACTTTTCCAATTCTGCGAGCGTAAAAATGATTTTCTCTTCAGTTAATATAAAATTCCTGCTGGATGAATGTTGCAAGATGCAGTGTGTGCTGTTGAAATATTCCAACCCTGATAATAAACTTCTAAATCAATTACATCTTTATATATTTAAAGTAATTGATGAGAAAAAAAATCAGTGATGTTAATGCAACTTTTGGGGAATATTTGAAATTTTATTTAATAATGAATGGTGATATTGAATGTCAATTTTCAGTAAAATCAGAAAAAGGTTTTGATTTATTTTTCTTATAAACTATAAGAGGGAGAATTTTTGAATATGCAGTGGCTGAAAATAACGTGTATTTAAAAAAGTAGACTAATGTCCAGAAATTTCGATTATTGAATTATAAAATTTAAGAATTCGCAAGATATTGTTAATAATTTTAAGATAGACTTTTCTGATATGTTTTCCGAAATAATAATGATATATATTTTTTTTTTCATAAAGATGTTAATACCAGTTCTGAGAGAATATCCTAATATAAAATTGGAAGAGAAGGTAAATAATGCAGAAAAGAAAAAAAAAATAAGGAAACGTTGGAAAAAATAAACAATGACTATTGTTGTGGAAATATCCGGTAGATATTTTCATGTTTTGGGAAATGAAGCCGGAAAACAATTATGGTGGTCGGGGCTGTGCTGTCGCTAATTGCCTCAGGGAACTGTGCAATGTGACGGGTGATTCAACCCTCGGTGCTGCTGCTCTGTGTCTCCCTCTCACACTGATCTCCCCTCTAAATTGCGTTAGGCTTCAGAGTAATAATTTACCTGTGATATGTTGCACGGAATTTTCATTGTGTTATACAGTGTTCTGTTTTTGCTCTGCTGCTTTTCTAACAAACTCTCAAATAATTAGAGAGGGAAAAAGTGGGAATAGGCGTAGAAGAGCGCCTGAGAGGAGCGCCTGAGAGGAGCGCATGAGAGGAGCGCATGAGAGGAGCGCCTGAGAGGAGCGCCTGAGAGGAGCGCATGAGAGGAGCGCCTGAGAGGAGCGCATGAGAGGAGCGCATGAGAGGAGCGCATAAGAGGAGCGCATGAGAGGAGCGCATGAGAGGAGCGCATGAGAGGAGCGCATAAGAGGAGCGCATGAGAGGAGCGCATGAGAGGAGCGCATGAGAGGAGCGCATGAGAGGAGCGCCTGAGAGGAGCGCCTGAGAGGAGCGCCTGAGAGGAGCGCATGAGAGGAGCACCTGAGAGGAGCGCCTGAGAGGAGCGCCTGAGAGGAGCGCATGAGAGGAGCGCCTGAGAGGAGCGCCTGAGAGGAGCGCATGAGAGGAGCGCCTCAGAGGAGCGCATAAGAGGAGCATGAGAGGAGCGCATGAGAGGAGCGCATGAGAGGAGCGCATAAGAGGAGCGCATGAGAGGAGCGCATGAGAGGAGCGCATGAGAGGAGCGCATGAGAGGAGCGCATGAGAGGAGCGCCTGAGAGGAGCGCCTGAGAGGAGCGCCTGAGAGGAGCGCATGAGAGGAGTGCATAAGAGGAGCGCATGAGAGGAGCGCATGAGAGGAGCGCATGAGAGGAGCGCATGAGAGGAGCGCATGAGAGGAGCGCATGAGAGGAGCGCATGAGAGGAGTGCATAAGAGGAGCACATGAGAGAAGCGCATGAGAGGAGCGCCTTCAGCCGTTGAAACAGCTCCTGGGTTTAACACACTAGAGATACATTTTACAACCCTAAAAAGGACAAAGAATCATATCTCAAAAAAAATATGTTGGTTCTGTGGTATCGTGAAAAAATTTTTGATATACTTTTCTAATCATGAAACTTCAAAATTCCAGTTGCATTTATAAACGTGATTTAATAAAACTGATTAAAAATTTCACCTAAATATGATGAAGGTTGTGTCTAAGATGTCCTGTAGAAAATGGCCAGAAATTGTATTTCAGTCCAGTGCCACAGTCTCCTCCTTCAGTCCAGTACCACAGTCTCCTTCTTCAGTCCAGTACCACAGTCTCCTTCTTCAGTCCAGTACCACAGTCTCCTCCTTCAGTCCAGTACCACACTCTCCTCCTTCAGTCCAGTACCACAGTCTCCTCCTTCAGTCCAGTACCACAGTCTCCTTCTTCAGTCCAGTACCACACTCTCCTCCTTCAGTCCAGTACCACAGTCTCCTCCTTCAGTCCAGTACCACAGTCTCCTCCTTCAGTCCAGTGCCACAGTCTCCTCCTTCAGTCCAGTACCACAGTCTCCTCCTTCAGTCCAGTACCACAGTCTCCTCCTTCAGTCCAGTACCACAGTCTCCTCCTTCAGTCCAGTACCACAGTCTCCTCCTTCAGTCCAGTACCACAGTCTCCTCCTTCAGTCCAGTACCACAGTCTCCTCCTTCAGTCCAGTACCACAGTCTCCTCCTTCAGTCCAGTACCACAGTCTCCTCCTTCAGTCCAGTACCACAGTCTCCTCCTTCAGTCCAGTACCACAGTCTCCTCCTTCAGTCCAGTACCACAGTCTCCTCCTTCAGTCCAGTACCACAGTCTCCTCCTTCAGCCCAGTACCACAGTCTCCTCCTTCAGTCCAGTACCACAGTCTCCTCCTTCAGTCCAGTACCACAGTCTCCTCCTTCAGTCCAGTACCACAGTCTCCTCCTTCAGTCCAGTACCACAGTCTCCTCCTTCAGTCCAGTACCACAGTCTCCTCCTTCAGTCCAGTACCACAGTCTCCTCCTTCAGCCCAGTACCACAGTCTCCTCCTTCAGTCCAGTACCACAGTCTCCTCCTTCAGCCCAGTACCACAGTCTCCTCCTTCAGTCCAGTGCCACAGTCTCCTCCTTCAGTCCAGTACCACAGTCTCCTCCTTCAGCCCAGTACCACAGTCTCCTCCTTCAGTCCAGTACCACAGTCTCCTCCTTCAGTCCAGTACCACAGTCTCCTCCTTCAGTCCAGTACCACAGTCTCCTCCTTCAGTCCAGTACCACGATCTCCTCCTTCAGTCTAGTATCACAGTCTCCTCCTTCAGTCCAGTACCACAGTCTCCTCCTTCAGTCCAGTACCACGATCTCCTCCTTCAGTCTAGTATCACAGTCTCCTCCTTCAGTCCAGTGCCACACTCTCCTCCTTCAGTCCAGTACCACGATCTCCTCCTTCAGTCTAGTATCACAGTCTCCTCCTTCAGTCCAGTACCACAGTCTCCTCCTTCAGTCCAGTACCACAGTCTCCTCCTTCAGTCCAGTGCCACAGTCTCCTCCTTCAGTCCAGTACCACAGTCTCCTCCTTCAGTCCAGTACCACAGTCTCCTCCTTCAGTCCAGTACCACAGTCTCCTCCTTCAGTCCAGTACCACAGTCTCCTCCTTCTGTCCAGTGCCACAGTCTCCTCCTTCAGTCCAGTACCACAGTCTCCTCCTTCAGTCCAGTACCACAGTCTCCTCCTTCAGTCCAGTACCACAGTCTCCTCCTTCAGTCCAGTACCACACTCTTCTCCTTCAGTCCAGTACGACACTCTTCTCCTTCAGTCCAGTGCCACAGTCTCCTCCTTCAGTCCAGTACCACAGTCTCCTCCTTCAGTCCAGTACCACAGTCTCCTCCTTCAGTCCAGTACCACAGTCTCCTCCTTCAGTCCAGTGTCACAGTCTCCTCCTTCAGTCCAGTATCACAGTCTCCTCCTTCAGTCCAGTACCACAGTCTCCTCCTTCAGTCCAGTACCACAGTCTCCTCCTTCAGTCCAGTACCACAGTCTCCTCCTTCAGTCCAGTACCACAGTCTCCTCCTTCAGTCCAGTACCACAGTCTCCTCCTTCAGTCCAGTACCACAGTCTCCTCCTTCAGTCCAGTACCACAGTCTCCTCCTTCAGTCCAGTACCACAGTCTCCTCCTTCAGTCCAGTCCCACCCTCTCCTCCTTCAGTCCAGTATCACAGTCTCCTCCTTCAGTCCAGTACCACAGTCTCCTCCTTCAGTCCAGTACCACAGTCTCCTCCTTCAGTCCAGTACCACAGTCTCCTCCTTCAGTCCAGTACCACAGTCTCCTCCTTCAGTCCAGTACCACGATCTCCTCCTTCAGTCTAGTATCACAGTCTCCTCCTTCAGTCCAGTACCACAGTCTCCTCCTTCAGTCCAGTACCACAGTCTCCTCCTTCAGTCCAGTACCACAGTCTCCTCCTTCAGTCCAGTACCACAGTCTCCTCCTTCAGTCCAGTACCACAGTCTCCTCCTTCAGTCCAGTACCACAGTCTCCTCCTTCAGTCCAGTACCACAGTCTCCTCCTTCAGTCCAGTACCACAGTCTCCTCCTTCAGTCCAGTACCACAGTCTCCTCCTTCAGTCCAGTACCACAGTCTCCTCCTTCAGTCCAGTACCACAGTCTCCTCCTTCAGTCCAGTACCACAGTCTCCTCCTTCAGTCCAGTCCTTCACAGTCTCCTCCTTCAGTTCAGTACCACAGTCTCCTCCTTCAGTCCAGTACCACAGTCTCCTCCTTCAGTCCAGTACCACAGTCTCCTCCTTCAGTCCAGTACCACAGTCTCCTCCTTCAGTCCAGTACCACAGTCTCCTCCTTCAGTCCAGTACCACAGTCTCCTCCTTCAGTCCAGTACCACAGTCTCCTCCTTCAGTCCAGTACCACAGTCTCCTCCTTCAGTCCAGTACCACAGTCTCCTCCTTCAGTCCAGTACCACAGTCTCCTCTTCAGTTCAGTCTTCAGTCCAGTACCACAGTCTCCTCCTTCAGTCCAGTCCAGTACCACAGTCTCCTCCTTCAGTCCAGTACCACAGTCTCCTCCTTCAGTCCAGTACCACAGTCTCCTCCTTCAGTCCAGTACCACAGTCTCCTCCTTCAGTCCAGTACCACAGTCTCCTCCTTCAGTCCAGTACCACAGTCTCCTCCTTCAGTCCAGTGCCACAGTCTCCTCCTTCAGTCCAGTACCACAGTCTCCTCCTTCAGTCCAGTATCACAGTCTCCTCCTTCAGTCCAGTACTTCACAGTACCACAGTCTCCTCCTTCAGTCCAGTACCACAGTCTCCTCCTTCAGTCCAGTACCACAGTCTCCTCCTTCAGTCCAGTACCACACTCTTCTCCTTCAGTCCAGTACGACACTCTTCTCCTTCAGTCCAGCGCCACAGTCTCCTCCTTCAGTCCAGTACCACAGTCTCCTCCTTCAGTCCAGTACCACAGTCTCCTCCTTCAGTCCAGTACCACAGTCTCCTCCTTCAGTCCAGTACCACAGTCTCCTCCTTCAGTCCAGTGCCACAGTCTCCTCCTTCAGTCCAGTACCACAGTCTCCTCCTTCAGTCCAGTACCACAGTCTCCTCCTTCAGTCCAGTACCACAGTCTCCTCCTTCAGTCCAGTACCACACTCTTCTCCTTCAGTCCAGTACCACAGTCTCCTCCTTCAGTCCAGTACCACAGTCTCCTCCTTCAGTCCAGTGCCACAGTCTCCTCCTTCAGTCCAGTACCACAGTCTCCTCCTTCAGTCCAGTACCACACTCTCCTCCTTCAGTCCAGTACCACGGTCTCCTCCTTCAGTCCAGTACCACACTCTCCTTCTTCAGTCCAGTACCACAGTCTCCTCCTTCAGTCCAGTACCACAGTCTCCTCCTTCAGTCCAGTACCACACTCTCCTCCTTCAGTCCAGTACCACGATCTCCTCCTTCAGTCCAGTGCCACACTCTCCTCCTTCAGCCCAGTACCACGATCTCCTCCTTCAGTCCAGTACCACAGTCTCCTCCTTCAGCCCAGTACCACAGTCTCCTCCTTCAGTCCAGTACCACAGTCTCCTCCTTCAGTCCAGTACCACAGTCTCCTCCTTCAGTCCAGTACCACAGTCTCCTCCTTCAGTCCAGTACCACAGTCTCCTCCTTCAGTCCAGTACCACAGTCTCCTCCTTCAGTCCAGTACCACAGTCTCCTCCTTCAGTCCAGTACCACAGTCTCCTCCTTCAGTCCAGTACCACAGTCTCCTCCTTCAGTCCAGTACCACAGTCTCCTCCTTCAGTCCAGTACCACAGCCTCCTCCTTCAGTCCAGTACCACAGTCTCCTCCTTCAGTCCAGTGCCACACTCTCCTCCTTCAATCCAATTCCACAATCAAGTACCACAACCATGTACCACAGGCCTTTAGCACAATCAAGTACCACAGGTCTTTAGCACAATCAAGTACCACAGGCCTTCAGCACAATCAAGTACCACAGGCCTTTAGCACAATCAAGTACCACAGGCCTTTAGCACAATCAAGTACCACAGGCCTTTAACACAATCAAGTACCACAGGCCTTTAGGACAATCAAGTACCACAGGTCTTTAGCACAATCAAGTACCACAGGCCTCTACCACAATCAAGTAATACAGTCCAATGGCAAAGATCGATGCCAAAAGTACAATACTGCAGTGTCGTAGTACGGTCCAGTTCTACAACTCATTACTATAGCGTTATGCTATGGGCAAGTACCAGAGGCCATTTCAACAGTCGAGTACCACTACCAAAGCACTTAACAATAGTCTAGTACTACGGTCTCCTAATTCCATTAGCACAGTTCGGTACCTCGTACCATAATCACCACTGACAGCTACTGTTACTAAACTAAGCACAATAGGGAATATTGTTGGAAAACATGCAATTCAAAGTTCATTTTTGTTTCAGTTTTGTGAGTTACACAATTCAATTCCCTATTAGGTTTCTTTCTCATATGAATTATTGTGGGTTGTAATCCTGTATATTGCCAGTTCAACGGGGAAAGGCTTCCTTTGTTTATATTTTTCATCACATCAAGTGTTTCCCACCAACAACAAAAAAAAAAAAAGTCACGATAAGGAAAAATACACTTCTTCACTCACTCGGTATCTGCCTTGCCTTGCAGTAATGGAGCGGGTCACGGGGGCGTTGACCCCCGAAAAACCCTACAGGTACATTGTACTTCCCACTTCCAGAACTCAAGTCAAACCACTTTCCCCGAATATTTCATGAATGCTACGTTGCCTACACTCGTAAAGTCAGATCCCAAAAATCACCTGTCCTTATTTACGTTGATCTAACGGGATCTCACATGTCTGTTGGATGATCAATGCACAGTGTAATATGCGATCACAACACAAAGCTTCAACACAAATTAACTGTGTTATTTTCAGAGCTCCCAGGGACTAAGGGATCATGTTCAGAGAAAATATTTAAAAATGTTTTATGATATGAACATTTATTGATAATTAGTTTGTTTACGGCCTCTCGTTCTCCTACACGGTTTTTCAAACCATTCATCACCACTGATATTATTATTCAGAATCGCAATAATGATTTTAAAACTCTTCGCTGTGATGATTTCAATAAAGGTCACGTGATACTTTCACAAACAAACCAACAAACACACACACACACACACACACACACACACACACACACACACACACACACTTCTTCCCAGGGCAAACGCCTGTCGATAAAATGACTAGGAGTGATATGATAACAACGTACAAAATGCTAAGAGGAACTGCAAGGAAGACATGGACAGATCGCTCGGGACTGGAACCAGGACCAAGGGGAAACAGCTAAAAGTTCAATACACAGACAAGCTACAAAGATGTTAAGAAGCATTTCTTCAGCCTTAGGGTTTTTAATATGTGAAGTGACCTGGGTAGTGGAGTGGTAGAGAGCATCAATACATAGATTTAAGAAGAGGTATGATAAAGCTGTCAAAATCAGAAGAGAGTGAATCCTCCAGTAGGTATCAGGGAAGAGGCTGGGCCAGAAACTGGAACTCGACCTTGCAAGCACATAAAGGTGAGTACATTTAGGTGAGTATATATTCACGTTCGCACGCGCACCGAAATCGAACCCTGCATCCCCATATAGGTGAGTTCATTCATTTCTTTAATTGACAAAATGGGACAATTTAGCTTTAAAATGATACAAGACACCACCACTATCTTTAAAATACAAATTCTCTAGCATCACTGTAAGACAAATTATTGCAATACACATGGAACACTGCAGTAAGCCTGTGAGGTCAAGCTAAGTAGAAACTATCGAGGTACCAGACACAAGAATTCACTCACCACACCTCTAACACACGTATTCCGAACTATTTCAGTTAAAACACATCACGCCAATTCTCACATGCAATTACAACCCGCAAAGATTCTTCCAGTGCACACAACACTTCAATGCCCAAAGTAACCTAGCCAATTAACACTTACCACACCAAATTACTCACATCACCCCATGCTCCACTCATAACACTCCAACATACTTACATCACACCTACCTACAAACACAAATCCAAGACCCACATACGACATCAACTTATATTCAGGTCAACTGGTTCCTGTAATTTATCTCGCGTCACTACATCAACTCATACGTATCATTACAACCGACACTTTATACTTTAACAGATGAATACAAATACAAACCTTTTAAAAACCTACAAACCACTTATTCTTATACTACTCTTACATACTTATCCGTCTCAGCTTACATCCATTCTTCCCTAACATTAATTTTCCTCAGAAAAAAGTAAATCAATAGCATGAACGAAATAGAAATAATTGAATAGGATGGGTGTGAAGGGATAAGAGCAAAATAATCCACAGCTGTGGGAAATGAATAGTCATGAAAAAACAGAATGACCACTAGAAGCAAATGGCATCAAATTTGAATTTGTTTTTTGAGATTTGGGAAAAATGCTAGCGAAGGAAGAGAAAAGGGTAACTAATTAGCAAAAGGGGATTTAAGAGGAGAAATTTAGCAAGTTTTAAGAGAATGTTTGAGATATAGAAAGGAAACTGATGACCAAATTTAAAGCAGGCAGGGAAGACGTAAGAGAATGACGGAACTGGAAAACAGGAAGGAGAAAAAATCAGCAATCAGCAAGAAATACACCAGATGAAAAGGGAAAGAGAGAGAGAGAGAGCGGTGGTGACAATAAGGCAGGTGTATCTTCTTAAATCGCTGGGCCAAGAAAAGGATGTGGGCCCAGACAAGTTGCTGAGTAGATGTGCAGACTAGCCTCTTATTTGCATTTATTTAGCACTACGTACCTAGCACAGTGGAAAGAGACGATATAGTCCCTGTTCACAAAAAGAAAAGCAAAGCGGAAATCAGCAGCTACAGTCCACAGTGTCACTCCTGTTAATCACTGGTAAGATCCTTGAGACAATGACTCAAGAAATCGTAATGACACGATTGCAAACAAACCATACCCCCGGCCGGGATTGAACCCGCGGTCATAGAGTCTCAAAACTCCAGCCCGTCGCGTTAGCCACTAGACCAGCTAGCCACAATAAGATTCATCCAACTAGGTATATTTCTACACCATAGGAAGGTTAGCACAGGCACCACTGGAGATTCGTCTGTAAAAACTTGCATTTGTGGTCACAGTGGTGCCTGTGCTAACCTTCCTATGGTGTAGAAATATACCTAGTTGGATGAATCTTATTGTGGCTAGCTGGTCTAGTGGCTAACGCGACGGGCTGGAGTTTTGAGACTCTATGACCGCGGGTTCAATCCCGGCCGGGGGTATGGTTTCCTTGAGACAATAATCTCACGGGAGATAACAATTTTTCGACTACCACTCACTCCTCTGTGACCATCAATATGGCTTCAGAGAAAATTACTCTGCTGCTGATCTGTTGTTAAACCTCTCCACTAATTGCACCAGTCACTAAATGAATCCAAAGTCAGTTGTTCAGTAGCCATGGACATAGCTGGTGTTTTCGACCGAGTATGGCACCAGGGACTCTTGGCAAAACAGCAAACACTGGAAATTGCAGGTTTTACAATATAGTTCATCAGTGATTACCTTCAACGTAGATCTTTGTCAGCAAGACATCCTATTCGGGGAAGTGTTCCACAAGGAAGTGTGCTTGGGCCATTGTTATGGAATGTCTACTTCAATGACCTTCATCTCATCCCATAATCCCATGCATATGCAGATGATTGCACTCTGACATTTACTTATCAAAGTGAGGAAATGCCAGCTGCTCTAATCTACATCAATCACCAACTAAGAGCTACATCAACCTGGCAGGTAACATTTGCTCTTGAGAAAATACAAATTATGATGATTACTAGGCACCATGATTGTAATACCGGAGCAGTAGTATGAATGGGAGAGTGTAAGTACCTGGGAAAGAAGTTGATATCACTAGGGTGAAATTTAACTCCAAACTGACCATGATCAGTTACCATTGTAAATCTTGCAAGCAAGACGGCCAGGAAGCTTACAGCACTTAAAAGTATCTCGCATTTCCTCGACAGTAGACTTGCTCAGACAGGATGGGACTTACACAGATGACAACAAGGAAATGAGTGAAATACTGAAATCCCAGTACGACTCTGTGTTTAGTGAGCCACTAATCAGTCTGAGGATCGACGACCCAAATGATTTCTTCATGAATGAGCCTCAAAACTCCATAAATGTTTTCCAGATTTCCGACATTACCCTAACTCCGATAGACTTCGAAAAAAAACATTGACAACATGCCCATGCACTCAGCCCCGGGCCCAGACTCGTGGAACTCTGTATTCATTAAGAAATGCAAGAAACCCCTTTCGTGTGCCCTAAGTACACTATGGAGGAGGAGCTTGGACATGGGTGAAATTCCACAGTCACTTAAAACAACGGATATAGACCCACTCCTTAATGGTGGCAGCAAAGCATTAGCTAAGAACTATAGAACAATAGCTCTGACGTCCCAAATCATAAAAATCTTTGAAAGAGTGCTAAGAAGCAGGATTGCAAATCACCTGGATTCCCAAAATCTGCACAATCCAGGGCAACATGGGTTCAGGGCAGGTCGCTCCTGCTTCTCACAACTAATGGATCACTATGATATGGCCTTGGATGCACTGGAAGAAAATCCGAATGCAGATGTAATGTACACAGACTTTGCAAAAGCATTTGACAAATGCGATCTGGCGTAATAGCCCACAAAATACGTGCTAAAGGAATAACTGGGAAAGTGGGGAGATGGATATTCAACTTCCTAACAAATCGAACACAAAGAGTAGTGGTCAACAGAGTTAAATCGAAGGCTGCCATAGTGAAGAGCTCTGTTCCACAAGGCACAGTACTCGCCCCCATCTTATTCCTCATCCTCACATCAGACATAGACAGAGATATACACCACAGCACCGTATCATCATTTGCGGATGATACTAGGATCTGCATGAGGCTGTCATCTGCTGAGGACGCGGTTAACCTTCAAGAAGATATAAACAAAGTTTTCCAGTGGGCAACGGAAGACAATATGATGTTCATTGAGGACAAATTCCAACTACTCCGTTATGGAAAACTGGAGGAGATAACTAGAACAGAGTATACTACAAACTCTGGCCATACAATAGAGCGGAAAAATAATGTAAGGGACCTGGGAGTAGTAATGTCTGAGGATCTCACTTTCAAGGATCACAACAGTGCCGCGTTCACAAGCGCAAAGAAAATGATAGGATGGATAATAAGAACGTTCAAAACGAGAGATGTCAAGCCAATGATCCCTTTCAAATCACTTGTTCTCTCTAGGCTGGAATACTGCTGCACATTAACATCTTCATTCAAAGCAGGTGAAATTGCAGATCTAGAGAGTGTACAGTGATCCTTTACTGCACGTATAAGTTCTGTCAAGCACCTTACCTACTGGGAACGCTTGGAAGAGCTTGACTTGTACTCGTTGGAACGCAGGACAGAGAGATATATCATAATCTACACTTGGAAAATCCTGGAAGGAATGGTCCCAAATCTGCACACAGAAATCACTCCCTACGAAAGTAAAAGACTGGGCAGGCGATGCAAAATGCCCCCAATTAAAAGTAGGGGCGCCATTGGTACACTAAGAGAAAACACCATAAGTGTCCGGGGCCCAAGACTGTTCAACAGCCTCCCATCAAGCATTAGGGGAATTACCAATAAACCCCTGGCTGCCTTCAAGAGAGAACTGGACAGATACCTAAAGTCAGTGCCGGATCAGCCGGGCTGTGGCTCGTACGTTGGACTGCGTGCGGCCAGCAGTAACAGCCTGGTTGATCAGGCCCTGATCCACCGGGGGGCCTGGTCATAGACCTGGCCGCGGGGGCGTTGATCCCCGGAATAACCTCCAGGTAATCAGCCTGGATAGATCTGTCATTTCACCAGAGCCTTCAACGCCCGAGGGATGTGGGCGGCCTTACTGTTATGTACAAAGCCAATATTGTCAAAGTACCACACTCCGAGGACAGCGAGAAGTGAGCCTCTACACAACAAGGAGGGCAGCAAGCAGCAACTTCACTCTGACTGTACCCTTCTCCATAACATCGCTACATCTGAGACCATTTATTCCTAGGATGATTCGAGTCTGGAACAGGTTCCTCTCGCGTTCATAGATTCTTGATAATAGACAATCTCTGAAGACTAGGAATTACTCTAGGGCAAAATACGAGTCAGAAAATTAGCATCTTCGCGGCCTTTTCTCGAGTGTCAACATTGGGAGAACTAAAGTAAAATCCAGTGGTCTCACAACATTCTCACTACCGTGGATAATTCCACGAAACTCATGAACAAGTGAGACAGGCAGGTCTTATTTCCCTTTCATTTGTACCTTTAAAGCAGTGTTTAGGCCAATGTTAGTACGAATAATTATTCACACCTTAGAGGCCGTCATGAGAATGCCATCACCAAAACAGCTCCTGTAAAGTGGAACCAAATAGCCACCTAGGAGATCTCTTAAACCGTAGCTACAAGGGATCTGAACTGTCTACAAAGATAAGTGCCTTTCCATTGTCATGTATCTCCTATTCTCTTACAGAAAAATGTACTTATATAACAAGTTCCTCCACATGTAACAGCCACAAGAAATTGACAGCAGAGCCAACGTAACAGCTAACCTCAAAGTATCCACGACAAAAGTTATCCACTCGAAGCCATCAGATATAAGAACGTCTATACGGTAAAGTTAGGTAAGGATTGTCAGGAAACAGGAGAAGTGTTTCCTGACGCGGGCCTTAGTCATGAGATGACCCATAGCTGGAACTTATGGTCATCTAACCGAGGCCTTCCGCTGGCTTACCCGTCCACCCTCTTTCAAAATAATGGGTATAATTATAACCATTACGAATTAATTGTGTGTACAAAACGATCGCCAAGTTACGAGATCTGAAAGAGAAGTGAGACTAATGATATTCCATAATATACTATATAAACCAGAAGTGATCGAAGTAAGTCATTTGCTTCGGTCAAGTGTTAAGAAATTATCTCTTATCTGCTGTCCGAAGCATTATGAAACAACAAAGGGAAATCACAAGAGCGGTCAACCAGGCCACAAACAGCGTCATAAAGACAATGGCGTCAACGTGTCAGTTCAGTGACCTCTGCAGAATCGGCTCTAAGGAGACGACCAGCTCCCGGTATTTTATGTTACAGGGTCTCTGACCTATGTCGTACAATCACATACAATTACATATCATATAAGATATTATAGCATTACATTCTACAGTAATGAACTAACAGTTACGTGAGACGGTAGATGTCCTAATTGTCTCTGTAGAGAAATTCTTAGTACTAATATTAAATAATAATAGTGATAATACAACAACAACAACAACAACAACAACAACAACAACAACAATATAATACAGAGCAATCCAAATACGAATTAGTGATTAGTTTGTATACTGTTTGGTTGTTATTCTGTCCTATACTTTTCTTACTTGTCTAAGTGACAACAAGAAATTATTTTCATCACTCAAGAACACGAACAAACTTTCCATTGATGTAAGTGAGGTACGTATGCCAAAAGAAGCACACCTTTATAAAGCTGGTTTGAGTGTTAAATAACAGGACAGAACAACATACATCACTATGACCAAAAACACTATCTTAAAACCCATTCAAAGAGGTTAGGCCACTTAAATTCTCTTACCTCTCTATCTGTCAGCACCCAGCAACACACTTCTATCCTAATCCATTCCTTCCCATCCCTATTATTGCTAGCCTCTCTTCCCAAACAACTGTATGTGTCTGAGACATAGTTTCTCTAAAAAAATGTGTCTCCTTAAAACTATTATTTTTATGCCGTGTTTACCATAAAGATGTGAAAACATCACCAGCAGAATTTTATGAAATTTAATAATGATTCCCTAGAGCCATTCTGCCATCATGAAATATGCGTATTATCCAACTCTGGGTAATAGAGCGTAAATTACAGTCGTTGATATATAATAGAAGTAAGCGGAGCGAGCAGCAGTTATGTTTGACATATCGCCTTTGTTTACCTAGTCACAGCGAAATGAATCTGTTTTCGTGTTTCGTCACTGAAAATTAACTTCATTACGCTAATGTTTTCCAACGAAATGGGTAGTGGTTAAATTGCCGAGAGTCAAGCATTGTTTGTCTATGTTGGTCAGGGTAGGTCAGTCAGGGTAGGTCAGTCCTGGTAGATCGATCAGGGTTGGTCAGTCAGTATAGGTAAATTAGGATAGGTCAGCCAGGAAAGTTAGTCAAGGTAGGTCATTAACGATAGGATGGCTGCAGGTTATCTCTGGTAGGTCAGTTAAGTCAGTGTAAGTAACTTACGGTAGATTCAGAGTAGGTCAGTCTAAATTGGCCAACAAGGGTAAGTCAGTCAAAACTGGTCAGAGTAGGTCAGTAAGGGTAGATTTACCAGGATACGTCAATCGTTGTAGATCCATCACAGTATATCAGTAGGGGTTAATCTGGGGTGGTCTTTTGGGGAAGATCAGGCAGCACAGGTCAGTTGGAGCTGGTTAACCATGACAGGTCAGCCAAGATTAGTTAATGAAGGTAGTTCAGCCAGGATAAGTCAGGCAGATTAAGATAGACAAGGTATGTCGTCAGGGAAATGTTATCCAGATTAAGTAAAAGAGAGTAGGTCAGTTAGTGTTGGTCATGCATGGTAGGTCAGTCATGGTAGGTTGCTTAAGGTAAGTCAGTCAATATAGGTCAGCCAGAATAGGTTAGTCAGTGTATGTCAGCCACGGTAGGTAAGCCAGGTAGGTCCTTCAAGGAAAAATTATTCAGGTAGGTCAGTCAATGTTGGGAAGGTGAGGGTACATCTAACATAGTATGCCAGTCATGGTAGAGCAGTCAGGCCATCCACGTTAGCCAGAGTAGGTCCATCAGAGTAAATCAGTCGGGGCACGTCAGTCAAGGTAGATTAGTCAGGGCAGGTAAGTCAAATCAGAACAGTCAGAGCAGGTCAGTTAAGGTAGATCCGTCAGGGCAGGTCAGTCAAGGTAGATCAGTCAAGGTAGGTCAATAAAAGTGTTAGTTAGCTTCTGGCATTGAGTCATGCAGCTGTCTGCAGTTAAAGTAAGATTTTAAGTAAGCAAGATTCTATAATGTTTTAGCTTAAGATACTGCTCCGAAAGCTCTCCTCAGGTCTGTGAACATTCCCTTTTGATATTGGTTATTTTCAACATCCACTTACACAAAGTCGAGCATTTTTATTAATTGTGTACTTATTCTTGACTTGAAACCGAACTATCGGAGGTTAAGAATATTATGGAACTACCGAGGAACTCTTTCAGGAACTATTTTTCTCAAAGATTTTTAGAATGTAAAGGCAAGTTAAAAATTAGCTTATAGTTGCTAATATCGGTTGGATCTCCACCTTTATACATTAAGAATTTTCTTGTCATACTTCTAAGTCATACTTGGGAATGTTTTCGTTTCTGATGATTTATTAAATTATTCTGCAACGGTGAGTGACGGCACATGAGCTGTTGTTAGTATATTGAAGTTGATCAACTGGATTAATATCCTGCATTGCTTTCCGGTATCTTCAGCACGATTAGTTGGGGGCTAGAGAGAGCTTGGCAAATTTCCAGCTCATTTGGACATTGGAACTTGGGATACGACTGGCTCTGATTGATACAGTAGGAGGGAAAAAATCAATTAACTTATTGGCTGTTTCGGAAAGATGGATGCAAAGTTTATTTATGACAGTTTTTCTAGTTTGGGCTAATTTTGCGAGCTCAGGATTTGGAGGAGCATTTTCTGGAGTTTTTATATATCTCCTGTTAGCATAATAGAGTTGCTTAAATTTCCTAATACTTTGGTGAGTATTGAGGAGTAATTTTTATTCTGTCCTAATGGACCTGAATATATTATTCGTAATCAATGGGCTATTTAGTCTCTTTGCCTTGATTTATTGAGTTTTTATATTAGGTATTTACATATACTGGGTACGAGAGTGAGATAGTGACTAGTAGTATCGTCTGTAGTTATGCTACTTTGGGAGGAACTACTATACTAGTCCAGATGTGGTCAAGTAAGGATGCAATAGTCTCCAATTCTTTTGGGCTTAATTATATATGATATTTACAAACAACTGTTCTTGTTAAGGAAGCCAACTACTTGTGGATCTTCAGCTTGGATGAGGTCTTCAGCAAGGAATATAATAATGCTTCTATAATTTATTGCTAATTGTTCGCTTTCTATAGTTGTAACTGAATGTAGTAACCTGTAGACAGGCCAAACAGTAAATGCGGTCTTTAAGTTGTTCGTTTAAATTGAGCAATTATGTATCTACTATGTTCATCACTTCAACATACTGAGTTAACACATTACAGTTTATTAGAGTAGACTAGAGCGCTTCCTCACATTTGATCAATCTTTAAGTTATAAATACCTACATACTCAGGTAAGCGAAAAATGTCTGTTGCGTTGTTTTTAAGTCTGGTTTCCGAATGAATAATAAAAGCTAGCATTTATAATATCTGCAAGTGCAATGATGTCATCATTGCATTATCTCGGAGATAACACACTGATGCCATCATTGCATTGCTGTCTAATAATGACTAATTATAATAAGAATATTGACTATTTTTGTAATCAGACTGGAGATTTAACTCTGGGTTAATTAATATCAGACTTGATGAACTCAGACATAGAACATGTAACAAGGCAGAAGGATAATGTAGAGTTTTCTTCAACTGAACACTTAACGCTGCACAAGTGTGTCATTTATTAACTTGTTTGTTATCTAAATCATTTATACAAAACAATGAATGCTAGAACTATGATGTAACAAGAAAAATAAAGAAATTGAATACTCTCTCAGAGACAGATTATACCTTTTATTCTTTAATCGTAAGTAATTTAGTAATATATCTATTGCAATTACAAATACCTAATTATTGAAAATTAATAACAACTAATAAAGAAACTTAATTGCCATTTAATGATATTACAAGAACTTATGATACAGATTGTTACTAATAGTCAGTATTAGTAATTAATATGAGATAGTACAAATTCTTGAGAATTGGAGAATGTAGAATAAAAAATACGCTAAGAATAATTACAGAAAAACTTTGTACAGTTCCACTGAACAGAGAAGAACAATTATGAAAAGTAATTATATAATTTATTATGAGAAATAATGACAAAAGTATTATTTTTAGAGATAATTATGAAAGGAATTTTTACACAGATAATTCGTGGCTAGATAATACAGATTTAAGAATAGACAGTTGATAAGGCAATTATAATTAACACAAAATAAATAAATGAACCGAAAAATGGAAAACAAATATAAACTAAGTATATTTTACAAAAAAAAAAAAATGTATAAACCGATATTAATACAAGAAAATGGTACTAGTTTGAACTGTGTTTTGGTATATTTGAAAAAAACAAACAAACAAAAGAAACACTAAAAATCTGTTATCACCATATCAGTAAACTGTTACTAAACTGTGTTAGCAGTGGTAACTATACTAGAACATGTAGATAAGTACAAGTATGTAAAATATATTAACTATCAAGAAAGTGATAAGCATTTTAAAAGTGTTAGTGAATCAAGGAAGCGAAGGTAAACTGTTACTAATTGAAGTTTGTGAGGTGTCCAGGTGCTAAGCTGCCATTTTCATGAAGTTTCTCAAACTGTACCCAAAAGGTAAAAACTGGCAAATTAACATGAACTCATTTAAAATTAAGTCCTTTTTAAAATTTTCTCTTACACGTTTAAATATATATATATTTTTTAATTTATTTTAATATAAAGATTAATAATTTTGTACCAAAAGTACCTTACAAAACTTACCTAACCTTAAAGTAACAAGTGGAATATAATATAGCCTAATCCAACTAAATATATTTTAGATAAGCTTAGAATAATTTAATGAAAAAAATTAAATATATTTTTTTTCGTTAGATTCAGAATGATTTTTTGCAAAATTATCTCATACACAAATTCTCGCTTTCCTTATTCGGCAAGAAGAGCGTTGCTATTTAAGCTAAAAATAGCAAATTTTACCTATTCGGTACGACTATATATATATATATATATATATATATATATATATATATATATATATAAGAGAAATAGAGAGACACACACACACACACACACACACACACACACACACACACACACACACACACACACACACACACACACACACACACAGAGAGAGAGAGAGAGAGAGAGAGAGAAAGGCAGGCATTTGGAGGCAAACCTTATCTCATAGTGAGTAGGAAACCAGGCGCAAATTTTCCAGCTACTTCGTACAACCTTTAACGAAAGCTTACCTGCAAACATTCTCAGAGAAATATAGCCATTATTCCTGGGCACCATAGAGGGGAAATTTGCTACTCAGTAATATTAAGACTCTTATCTCACGGAAAAATAATTCATCTAAGCGCATGAAGGAAAATTATATATATATTGTTGTGCGAGGCCATGTGTGCTGGCGCGCACGCTCGCTAGCTCTAGTTCCTCTCTGTATTTTTTTAATATATATATATATATATATATATATATATATATATATATATATATATATATATATATATATATATATATATATATATATATTTATGTATATATAGGGAGGCACCGCTTCAAGAACTTTACTGTGAACCCTCATCCTCAGAGAAGACAATAAACGTACCTCAGGGAAAACTCAAGGTTCTCCCCGGAACTGTTTGAATATTATCTTCTCCTACCAACCCCTATATTCTATATTCTACATTCTATGTGAATTTTATTAATAGACAGAATACATCGACAGAAAACACAAACATGAACACATTGTTACAATACATCAAAGATTATGAATCTCCTCCAGCTTCTCGGACGCTCGACGCAGAATAGGTAAAATTGATCAACTGGCAATTAAGTGCTTTCTAAAATTGTCTCTTATACGTTTAAAGATATATTTTTTTTCATTTATATTAATACAAAAATTAATAGTTTTGTACCAAAAGTACCTTAGAAAACTTACCAAACGTTATTATAACAAGCGCAATTTAATTTAAATTAATCAAACTAAATATACTTCAGATAAGTTTACAATAATTTAATAATAAACAAACACTATTATATATATTTTGTTTCCTTAGATTCAGAATATTTTTTTGCGATATTATTGCATACAGAAATTTTCGCTTGCCTTATTCGGCAAGAAGGGTGCTGTTATTTAATCCAAAATCGCAAGTTTTTCCTATTCAACGCGACATTATATATATATATATATATATATATATATATATATATATATATATATATATATATATATATATATATATATATATATATATATATAGAAAGAGAGAGAGACAGACAGACAGACAGAGAGAAATCGCAAGTAACATATGCACTTAAGAAAACACCAATGATGATTGTCTCTAGGCACCATGATGGTAATCTCGGTGCAGTAGTAAGTATGAATGGGAGAGTGTTGGTACCTGGAGAAGAAGTTGATATCATTGGGGTGAAATTTGACTCCAAACTGACCATGAAGAGCCTCGTTATAAATCTTATAAAGAAGGCAGCCAGGAAGCTTACAGCACTTCGCCCTATCTTTCATCTGTTTCACAGTAGGGATTGCAAGATTCTGTATGAGGCACAAGTACGCTCACACCTTGAGTATGCTCCATTTTCTTGGTTTGCCTGCCCCCTCCTCTCATCTGCGACTGCTTGACAGAGTAGAGAACAGAGCAAGACGTCTCATCTCTCGCCTGGACCCATCCTGGATAGATCTGTCATTTCAGCAGAGCCTTCAATACAGGAGGGATGTGGGTGGCCTTACTGTTATGTACAAGGCTAATATTGTCAAAGTACCACACTTAGATCCACTTCGATGACAGCGAGAAGCAAGCTTCTATACCACAAGACGGGCAGACAGCAGCAACTTCACTTTGGCTGTACCATTCTCCAGAACATCACTTCATCTGAGATCATTTATCCCCAGGACAACTAGAGTCTGCAACACATTCGTACAGCATTATGATGTCAACGAGATAAAGTCAGTTGATAAAATGAAAATGCTGGCCCACAGATGGCTCCAACTTTATCCTGTTCCCTACTTGTATGTTTCGTAATAATAAAAATGCCTTCAAATGAGCTGATGTAGGTAACAGATGTTAACTTGTCAATAAGTTAGGAATCCTTAACTTGTAAATAGCTTGTCAATAAAGCTAGGGATCCTGTGTAAAAGAAAGAGAGAGAGAGAGAGAGAGAGAGAGAGAGAGAGAGAGGGAGAGAAAGAGAATCAATTCACATGTCTTGCAATCTTTCTCTCTCGGGTCTGTTACTGATCAATAATATTCAAAACATAAATAAAAAATAAATGTGTTCTACCAAGTCTTAACTAATGCCACATGTCGTGAAAGCTATAATCGCTCTGTCGCAAAATTGGGTTATTATCATAATGTAATTATGTGAATATGACGCAGTAAGCGATTTATTACTACTATTTTTTTTTTTTTTTGAGAAAGTGCTTATTTCACTAGATTATTGATAAAGACGAAATCCATGGTGGATGAAGTGTCTTTTCGGTAAAATAAATTAAACCGCTTGTGCATTATTAATTTAAGTGTAACTGTCGATAAATTATAAACAATGAGCCGGGATAATTAGCTGGCATATTACTGCCACGAGAATTAGCTTTCCATAAACTGTCAACATTGACTCTGGAACAATACACAAATAATCCGTACATAGAACAGAGGAGCTTACGACGACATTTCGGTCCGACTTGAATTATTTACAAAGTCATACTTGTAAATGGTCCAAGTCGGACCGAAAAGTCGTCGTAAGCTCCTCTCTTCTATGTGCGGGTTATTTGTGTATCGTTCCAGTCACGGTGTTGTGCCTTTTTTTGTTATTTAACTCTGGAAGTATGACAAGTACATACACACTGGCAAGAGTGTAATACGTTCACATAGTGTCAACATTGAATCCAGAAGTATATCAAGTATATTCACACTTTCACGGGAGTCAGACATTTATCTACTGCCAGCATGGAACCAGGAAGCATTACCAGCAGGAGTGCGAAGGTTCTGCTAAATTCCTATCGACTTGAGAGCCTCCTCGCTGAATGCTGTTATCTGCTTGTCATGCTTCGTGACTGGATGACCTCTATTCATCGCTATGCAGATTTTACGACCACCGTGCTAAGCTGGGGAGATAAGAGAGAGAGATTCAACGCTGAAGAAATACGGCTACCCACATTCCGCCCTGGGGGAACAGGAATGACGCTGGGAAGATATGACCATCATATTCAACGCTAGGGTTAAATATATATTCCATTTCCACATCCCTGCAACTCTAGGGAGATACGACCATCCATATTTCCCGTTGGAGGAATATGATCGCCCATATTCCACGTTGGCGAAATAAGGAAATCAATATTCCACTCTGAAAAATAAAACCACCTAGACTCCATGGTGTGGCATTTAAAACACATCCAGGTATTGCTGGAAATATGAGATCATTAGTATTTAACGCTTCCGAAATAAAATCGCCCATATTCCATCTGTCCCTGTCTATCTGCCTGTCTGTCTGTCTGTCTGTCTGTCTGTCTCTCTCTCTCTCTCTCTCTCTCTCTCTCTCTCTCTCTCTCTCAATCTTTATCTTTTATTATACAATTGAGATATACGGTTATGTTAAGAACGTTATGTCTACATAAGCTACGAGTTGTTCTGAACCTCAGCTAATTTAAAAGTCATCTCTAACGCTATTTAAAATCTTAACTGTTACGAAATATGCAACAGGGAAACAGGGTGAGGTTGTCTCCAGGTATGAGCCAGATTTATTTTGGTCAATTCACTTTATTTCAAGAATGATATTATGCTGTTCGAACATGTTCTAGATTCAAGGGGAAAAATTGATCGGAGATGAAGTTAGGTTCTTCAGAAGAGTACAGGCAGTGTCGATACTGTTTGCTGCCAGTCTTTCAGTACAGAAGCTGTATTCTCGCTGACCCGAAAGAGGGGTCAAGTGAAGTGCATTGATAACTTTTGCTTTGTACATAACAATAAGGTCATGCACATCTCTCTGCTGTTTTAGGCACTTCCTTAATGGGATATCCCTCCAGATTAGGAAAAGGGAAATGGTAAATCGCTTCATATGTTATTTTTTTCTTAACAAAATTCGTTGATGAGGCTGAAGGCAGACAGTCGAAGGAAACTGTGAATTCTCAAAGTGAGAGCGTATTTTTGCCTCGTACTAAGTTTAGTTGCCACTTCTGTTGAGCAGATGCGAAATACATCTTTGCACTATTAGCTTCTTGTTTGTCTTACTACAAGGTTTATAATTTGATTCTTCATAAGCATTCTGAGCCTGTTCATCCCTGTGCACTTCACTTCATTTTTGCTACAGTACCAGCATTAACATCACGCTGTCTAGATACTAACGTCACTTGTGTTTCCTCTGAAATAAACTAAACCAGTAATCGTTTCCCAAAAATGAGAATACTGTACGTCGGTGGTGAGTAATGTATCAGAGAGCAATTGATGTTTCTATTCATGCATAAATAAATGTTACTGTACAACCATTTGTATAAGCACAGAAGTATTGGACGATGTGAAATTCATTGAAACAGAAATTTCATAACAATGGACCAAGCACACTTCCTTGTGGAATGCCAGCACCGACTGGCTGGCTTGTAGAATCTTCTCCATTCAGAACTACCCGAAGGAGTGTAGCTTCCAGTTTTAGGAAGAGTTCCTGGTATTATACTCAGCTGAAGGCGTCATCAAAGCTTAATGTTTCTGTACAGATGGTTTAGGTTTTCTCCAGTGACTAATGGTACGTATTGGAGAGATTAAACGGGAGATTAGCTGCAGAGACCTTTTATGAAGCCGCACTGACAGTCGAAAAGAAGCAAGTGAAGCGAGGGGGATAAGGCCATCTCAGCTTAATTCTCCTCTTATGTCCACCCTTAGCAGTACAAACGTCTACGTGTCTTCAGGAAACACGTGGATATGTGCAAAGAACAACTTCTGTGCATATGCATATATGCACAACAGTTATGTATATGCATATATATATATATATATATATATATATATATATATATATATATATATATATATATATATATATATATATATATATATATATATATATGCATATATATATAGGCATATATATATAGGCATATATATATATATATATATATATATATATATATATATGCAGATATATATAGTGATATATATATATATATATATATATATATATATATATATATATATATATATATATATATGCCTAGAGAACAAATGGATTTGTCAGTTAAAAATAGGAGAGGAGAGTTATTAAATGGAGAGTTAGAGGTATTGGGAAGATGGAGGGAATATTTTGAGGAATTGTTAAATGTTGATGAAGATAGGGAAGCTGTGATTTCGTGTATAGGGCAAGGAGGAATAACATCTTGTAGGAGTGAGGAAGAGCCAGTTGTGAGTGTGGGGAAGTTCGTGAGGCAGTAGGTAAAATGAAAGGGGGTAAGGCAGCCGGGATTGATGGGATAAAGATAGAAATGTTAAAAGCAGGTGGGGATATAGTTTTGGAGTGGTTGGTGCAATTATTTAATAAATGTATGGAAGAGGGTAAGGTACCTAGGGATTGGCAGAGAGCATGCATAGTTCCTTTGTATAAAGGCAAAGGGGATAAAAGAGAGTGCAAAAATTATAGGGGGATAAGTCTGTTGAGTGTACCTGGTAAAGTGTATGGTAGAGTTATAATTGAAAGAATTAAGAGTAAGACGGAGAATAGGATAGCAGATGAACAAGGAGGCTTTAGGAAAGGTAGGGGGTGTGTGGACCAGGTGTTTACAGTGAAACATATAAGTGAACAGTATTTAGATAAGGCTAAAGAGGTCTTTGTGGCATTTATGGATTTGGAAAAGGCGTATGACAGGGTGGATAGGGGGGCAATGTGGCAGATGTTGCAAGTGTATGGTGTAGGAGGTAGGTTACTGAAAGCAGTGAAGAGTTTTTACGAGGATAGTGAGGCTCAAGTTAGAGTATGTAGGAAAGAGGGAAATTTTTTCCCAGTAAAAGTAGGCCTTAGACAAGGATGTGTGATGTCACCGTGGTTGTTTAATATATTTATAGATGGGGTTGTAAGAGAAGTAAATGCGAGGGTCTTGGCAAGAGGCGTGGAGTTAAAAGATAAAGAATCACACACAAAGTGGGAGTTGTCACAGCTGCTCTTTGCTGATGACACTGTGCTCTTGGGAGATTCTGAAGAGAAGCTGCAGAGATTGGTGGATGAATTTGGTAGGGTGTGCAAAAGAAGAAAATTAAAGGTGAAGACAGGAAAGAGTAAGGTTATGAGGATAACAAAAAGATTAGGTGATGAAAGATTGAATATCAGATTGGAGGGAGAGAGTATGGAGGAGGTGAACGTATTCAGATACTTGGGAGTGGACGTGTCAGCGGATGGGTCTATGAAAGATGAGGTGAATCATAGAATTGATGAGGGAAAAAGAGTGAGTGGTGCACTTAGGAGTCTGTGGAGACAAAGAACTTTGTCCTTGGAGGCAAAGAGGGGAATGTATGAGAGTATAGTTTTACCAACGCTCTTATATGGGTGTGAAGCGTGGGTGATGAATGTTGCAGCGAGGAGAAGGCTGGAGGCAGTGGAGATGTCATGTCTGAGGGCAATGTGTGGTGTGAATATAATGCAGAGAATTCGTAGTTTGGAAGTTAGGAGGAGGTGCGGGATTACCAAAACTGTTGTCCAGAGGGCTGAGGAAGGGTTGTTGAGGTGGTTCGGACATGTAGAGAGAATGGAGCGAAACAGAATGACTTCAAGAGTGTATCAGTCTGTAGTGGAAGGAAGGCGGGGTAGGGGTCGGCCTAGGAAGGGTTGGAGGGAGGGGGTAAAGGAGGTTTTGTGTGCGAGGGGCTTGGACTTCCAGCAGGCATGCGTGAGCGTGTTTGATAGGAGTGAATGGAGACAAATGGTTTTTAATACTTGACGTGCTGTTGGAGTGTGAGCAAAGTAACATTTATGAAGGGATTCAGGGAAACCGGCAGGCCGGACTTGAGTCCTGGAGATGGGAAGTACAGTGCCTGCACTCTGAAGGAGGGGTGTTAATGTTGCAGTTTAAAAACTGTAGTGTAAAGCACCCTTCTGGCAAGACAGTGATGGAGCGAATGATGGTGAAAGTTTTTCTTTTTCGGGCCACCCTTCCCTCATCAATTCTATGATTCACCTCATCTTTCATAGACCCATCCGCTGACACGTCCACTCCCAAATATCTGAATACGTTCACCTCCTCCATACTCTCTCCCTCCAATCTGATATTCAATCTTTCATCACCTAATCTTTTTGTTATCCTCATAACCTTACTCTTTCCTGTATTCACCTTTAATTTTCTTCTTTTGCACACCCTACCAAATTCATCCACCAATCTCTGCAACTTCTCTTCAGAATCTCCCAAGAGCACAGTGTCATCAGCAAAGAGCAGCTGTGACAACTCCCACTTTGTGTGTGATTCTTTATCTTTTAACTCCACACCTCTTGCCAAGACCCTCGCATTTACTTCTCTTACAACCCCATCTATAAATATATTAAACAACCACGGTGACATCACACATCCTTGTCTAAGGCCTACTTTTACTGGGAAAAAATTTCCCTCTTTCCTACATACTCTAGCTTGAGCCTCACTATCCTCGTAAAAACTCTTCACTGCTTTCAGTAACCTACCTCCTACACCATACACTTGCAACATCTGCCACATTGCCCCCCTATCCACCCTGTCATACGCCTTTTCCAAATCCATAAATGCCACAAAGACCTCTTTAGCCTTATCTAAATACTGTTCACTTATATGTTTCACTGTAAACACCTGGTCCACACACCCCCTACCTTTCCTAAAGCCTCCTTGTTCATCTGCTATCCTATTCTCCGTCTTACTCTTAATTCTTTCAATTATAACTCTACCATACACTTTACCAGGTACACTCAACAGACTTATCCCCCTATAATTTTTGCACTCTCTTTTATCCCCTTTGCCTTTATACAAAGGAACTATGCATGCTCTCTGCCAATCCCTAGGTACCTTACCCTCTTCCATACATTTATTAAATAATTGCACCAACCACTCCAAAACTATATCCCCACCTGCTTTTAACATTTCTATCTTTATCCCATCAATCCCGGCTGCCTTACCCCCTTTCATTTTACCTACTGCCTCACGAACTTCCCCCACACTCACAACTGGCTCTTCCTCACTCCTACAAGATGTTATTCCTCCTTGCCCTATACACGAAATCACAGCTTCCCTATCTTCATCAACATTTAACAATTCCTCAAAATATTCCTTCCATCTTCCCAATACCTCTAACTCTCCATTTAATAACTCTCCTCTCCTATTTTTAACTGACAAATCCATTTGTTCTCTAGGCTTTCTTAACTTGTTAATCTCACTCCAAAACTTTTTCTTATTTTCAACAAAATTTGTTGATAACAACTCACCCACTCTCTCATTTGCTCTCTTTTTACATTGCTTCACCACTCTCTTAACTTCTCTCTTTTTCTCCATATACTCTTCCCTCCTTGCATCACTTCTACTTTGTAAAAACTTCTCATATATATATTATATATATATTATATAATCCCTTTTTTCACGTGATTAATTTACGTATTTTTTTCACAATTAGCTTCACCTCACGTTAAACGTTATACATTTGCATAAAATATTTTTGCATATTTTCTAAAAAAAAAAACTATTATTCTTACCCGTTATTTATATATATATTTTTTAGTATAATAGGGAGGAAGGGTCCTTTCACATAACCTATGAGGGTCTGAATGGGCCGTTATACCTTTAGAATCACTAATCATAGTCAAGGGCTAATTAACCTCTTACTTTACACTAACCTTGAGCCTATAAAGCTCAGGCTGATTTTTTCCCAAGACTTTTTTTGTGGGGAAAAAAGGTGCGCCTTATATACCGGAAAACACGGTAATTAAGCAGCCAGTGTCGTGGATGTAAACTAATTCAACTTGGCCGTAGCGCTGATCGTTGTAGAATAGATTGGAGGCAAACACAGGTATGCTCTTCTCTGCCCTCCCTTTAACCAGTCTTTCTGATCTCAACAGCTCCGTTCCTCAGACATCAAACTTACTTTTCACCAGACTAACACCCTTCGCACTAATCTAGTTCATGCATCTCCTCCCTCTATAGATGCTCCTCGTGTTTACCCTGTTTCATGTTCCTCTTGTCCTCTTCAGTAATTTGAAGAAACTGATCGTTCTCTTCTGCCAGACTCAGTGAGCACAAAAGAAGTGTTAGGCTTGCCGACACCATTAATGCTCTTTTCCGTCATGTTAGAGATCACAGTCATCCTATTGACTGATCTTCTGATAAAACTGCCTAAGCTGCTTCTAACTTTCAGAGTCACCGTCTTGTTGAATCCTTTCTTATACTCAACTTTCCTTGTATGAATCTTAGTCATGGCTTTGTCTCTGTTTATGCCTTCCTTTCATATTACATTATCAAATGTTCCAAACTTTCTTTGAGTTTCTTTTCTTCTGCCTTGGGTGTTTTCTTCACTTTTTCCACCCCCTGTGACTTTGGTCTTACTCCCTGTGGGCTCTTAGCTCTCCTGCAGTGCTTCTTCTTCACTGCCTTTGACTGACTCCACTACTACTACTACTGCTACTACTGCTGGTGCTGGTGCTACTACTACTACTACTACTACTACTACTGCTACTACTACTAATAATAATAATAATAATAATAATAATAATACCTTCCCCGCTACCTTTGGCTCCTACCTTCTCATTTGCCTCTTTTTTTTTTTTTTTTTTTTTTTTTTTTTGTCCCACTTACCTGTCTTCCTACTTCACTACTACTTCCATTGCCACTTCCACCACCTGCCTGACCTCTATCACTATATCTCCTACCTCTCCGGCTCCCTCCCAGCAAGGTTACCTATAGTATATACTGGCTCTTTCTCTCTTATCTGTTAGTGCGACTTTGTAAATGGTCCAAGTCGGACCGATACGTCATCGTAAGCTCCTCTCTCCTATGTACGGATTATTTGTGTACAGTTTGGCTTATGTTGCTTATTTGCAGTGTACACCAGCTCAAGCGTGGTAGAGACGAGCCAGGTGCCAGGAGGTTGACGAGAAGTTTGCAACAGGTTGAAGGTGATCGGCAGACACTGAGAACAGACCCAAAAAGCGAAGTGGTCTAGGATAGCAAACTGAAGTACAGAGCGGGCTTTGCGGGATATATGAATTGCTTCCTCTCTCCCCTCATTCAACTTACAGGTGAATGAAGGAAGTGGGCATGGAGTTAGAGGAGGTGGGCAAGGATGTAAGGGGTGGTGAGTGGGTGGAAGGTGGGCTGGGTGTTTGAGAGGTGGGCAGGATGTTTGGAAGACTAAAGGAGTATGAGGGACGTGGGTGGCATGTATAACTAGTGTTAACACATGTTTTTGAATGAATTGTTGTCTTGTTAATGCAGCCTAATAACGCGTGCCTATTATTTCACTGTGTACGTGTGTGTACGTGTTCTGTGTGAGCCCCTCTTTTCGCGTACATGTGCATATGTGTGTGTGCCCGCGCGCGCGCGCGCGCGCGCGCGCGTGTGTGTGTGTGTGTGTGTGTGTGTGTGTGTGTGTGTGTGTGTGTGTGTGTGTGCGCGCGCTCACCTAATTGTATACACCTAATTGTGGTTTCAGGGGTCGATTTGTGTGTGTGTGTGTGTATGTGAACTCACCTAGTTGTGATTTCAGGGGTCGATTCACAGCTCTATGCCTCGCCTCTTCACTGGTCCCTACTATGTCACTTCCTCTCTGCTTCGTGAGCTTTATCATACTTCTTCATGAAGTTATGTATGAATCCTGTCTCCCTTTCCAAACTATTCCACTTCCTGACAAATCTGTGACTAAAGAAATACTTCCTAACATCCCTCTGACTCATCTGAGTCTTCATCTTCCAATTGTAACCCCTTGTTGCTGTGTCTCATCTCTGAAACATCCTGTAGCTGTCCTCCTTGTCGATTCTTCTCATGAACTCCGGGACTTGTCTCGTTGCAAACCTTTGCACTTTCTCTAATTTCTTGACGTGCTTGGCTACGTTTGGGTTCCAAACTGGTGCTAAATACTTCAATATGGGCCTGATGTACACAGTGTACAGAGTCCTGAACGCTTCTTACTGAGATGTCAGAATGCTATTTTTAAGTTTGCTAGTCGCCCGTATGCTGCAGCAGTTATTTGGTTAATGTGCACCTCTTGAGATGTGTTCGGTGTTATACTCACCCCAAGATTCTGTGTGTGTGTACTTACCTATTTGTACTCGCCTATTCGTTATTACAGGGGATCGAGTCACAGCTCCTGGTCCCGCCTCTTCGCTGGTCGTTACTAAGTTCACACACTCTTTGCTCCAAGAGCTTCATCATATCTCTTCTTAAAACTACGTATGGATCTTGCCTCAACTACTTCAATCACCAGGTTGTTCCACTTCCTGACAACTAAGTGACTGAAAAATTACTGCTTAACATTCCGATGATTCAACAGTTTTCAAGTGAGTGTTCAACTTCCAGTTGTGAGCCGTTGTTGCTGTGTCCCATCTCAAACATTCTATCCCTATCCACCTTGCCAATTCCTCTCAGTGTTTTATATGTCGTTATCATGTACCCCTATCCCTCCTTTCCTCCAGTATCATTAGGTTAATTTCCTATATACTTTCCTATATACCCCCTTGGCTCCGGGATTTAACTTGTTAGAAACTTTTGCACTTTCTCTGATTTCTTGACGTGCTTGACCAGGTAAATACTCCAACATGAGACTGACGTACAAGGTGTACAGTATCTTGAATTACTCCTTACTCAAGTGTCGAAACTCTATTCTTTGGTTTGGCAGTCGTCCCTATGCTGCAGCAAATGGGCGCTTCAGGAGATATGCTCGTTATGATACTCACCCCAGGATCCTTTTCCTTGAGTGAGGTTTGCAGCCTTTGGCTCCCCTAGCATGTACTCCGCCTGCAGTTACTTTGACCTTCTCCACTCTTCCTGATTTTGCACCTGGTAGAGTCAAACTCCAGGAGCCCATTTATTGGACCAGGTTTGCAGCCTGTCCAGATTTATAAATAACAAAAAAAAGGCACAATACAGTGACTGGAACGATACACAAATAACCCGCACATAGAAGAGAGGAGCTTACGACGACGTTTCGGTCCGACTTGGACCATTTACAAAGTCACACTAACCAGAAGTGGACCAGGACGGCTATATATAGGCAGGAAGAGGTAGTGGTGGTAGTAGTAGTAGTAGTGGTAGTAGTAGTAGTAGTAGTAGTAGTGGTAGTAGTGGGGAATTAAGGAGGAGGAGCCAGTCAAATATAAAGAAAGGGGAGCACTGCAAGGGAGCTAGGTGCCCACAGAGGGAGAGCAAGTGCACAGAGGTGGGGGAAGGGGAAGTGATGAAATAAATAATGAAGGAACAGAAACACGCGACAGAAGAAAGATAAAAAAAAGGAAAGAGGAAAGGGGAAGAGGGAGAAGAAGAAAAAATGAGGAATCAGGTTAAGTCACGGGTGTTCTGAAGTTTCGAGCATTTTACAATGTAGTGGGAGAGGAAGGCATCTACAGAGAGGAAGCCAGGACTAGGATTCATACAAGGAAAGTTGTGTGTTAGAGAGGATTCAACAAGACGGCGACTGTTAAAGTTGGAAGTAGCGAAGACAGTTATAGCAGAAGACCAGTCTATAGGATGGCTGTGATCTCTGACGTGACAGAAAAGAGCATTGTTAGTGTCGGCAAGCCTAACACTATTTTTGTGCTCCCTAAGTCCAAAGTATTGAAGAGGACAGGAGGAGCAAGAAATAGAGTAGACACCAGGAACATCTGTAGAGGGAGGAGAGGTATGAACGAGATTAGTGCGAAGAGTGTTAGTCTGGCGGAAAGTAAGCTTGATGTCTAAGGGACGGAGAGAATTGTTGAGATTAGAAAGACCGGAAATGTAGGGAAGGCAGAGGACAGAAGAGTTCCCAGGAGTAGAGAGTTTGGGAGAGAAAAAATTACGTTTAGCTCGTGAGAAGTCAAAGTCTATGAAATGGGAAGGGTAGCCAAGACGGGAAAACGAATTATGAAGAGTGGAAATTTCTGCTGGAAGGAACTGAGGATCACAGATGCGGAGGGCACGGAGAAAGAGGGAGATAACACTTTTCTTGACAGGGGAAGCATGATAGGAAAAGTAGTGAATGTACGTGCCACTGTGCATAGGTTTTCGGTAAACGGAAAAGGAAAAACCTGTATCTGAGCGGTGGACATGGACATCAAGGAAAGGAAGCAAGGAATTAGATTCCCATTCAGCTTTAAACTTAATGGAAGGAGCAAGATTATTAAGAGCTTCAAGAAAAGGTTGGAAGAGACTGGAGTCATGAGGCCACAGAGCAAAGATGTCATCCACATTGTTGTTAGTGGCAAATACAGTGCCTCTGCTCCCTCTTTTAAAACCCATGGACAGACGTTGTCTAGGCCCACCGCCTTTGAGGTATCAGTTCTTTTTAGTCTCTTCACATCCTCCATGGTTATTTGTACTTTGTCCAGCACTTGCTGGCGTACCCTACTATTCCGGTTTACTGGAAGCCTCTCTGTCTCGACTGTGAATACCTCATTAAATCTCATGCTGAGCTCTTGACATAATTCTTAGTCGTTTCTTGTGATCTTCCCTCCTCCCTTCTTCAGCCCGATTACCTGGACTTTCATTGTTGTCTTTTTCCTGATATGGCTGTACAACAGCTTTGGGCCAGATACAGCTTTCGATGAAATGTCATTCTTGTATTGCCGCTGGACCTCCCTACTTATGAATGCGTATTCGTGTCTGGCTGTTTGGCTCATCTCCCTGTATTCCTTGGTTCTTTGCTTTTTATACTAGCGCATTTGGCTTTGGCCTCTCTAAACCTTCGGGTGAACCAAGGGCTCATTCTGGTCTTCCTATTGTTTCTGTTTCCCTTGGGTAAGAACTTCTCTGCCTTCTTTGTAATTTGTCTATCATTTTTTGGTGTGTCTCGCTGTAGTACGTTTCACGAGACCGTAACAAATTAATTATAAACTTTTCGACTTTGCCTTCCCTGAGTTTGTCCTCAGAGCACTGAGGCCAGCTGAACTTGTCTAGAGAATACTGATGAGATCAACTTTTAATATCTTCTCTCAGCCTGAAGCATCTTAAACCAAGACTCAAGTTTAATCTCGCGTAAGATTGTTGAAGAAAGAAATGGCATAAAATGGTATAAGTATGATGAAATATTTTTATAGCGACAAGAACAATCTTTTAGGATTATTTTTTTTAATTAGACATGCAACTATACTGAATTGCTATATAATTGGTTTTATTTTTGGTAATCTTCACATATAACTTGATATTTTTAAGCTACTGTACACTCATTTGTGTGCAAATAGGTAGTGGTGTCAATAAAGAATGCTTTACTTTTGGACCAAGACAGGCATAGACAGTCTCCAGTCATTGAATATTAAATTAACTGTAGTTCAAAAGTTGCAGGTCAGTAACCTCAAGAGGTACAGGAGCTGAAGCTGAAAATTTTATCTTAACACACCTTCTAAAATCGTGAACTGTAAAGATGGATAGAGCTGTATCTCAGCACTCCATAATGTTCAAAAGCTTCAGTTCAATGTTTTCAAGCGGCCATTGAGTTGTACTTTGAGACTAATGAGGAGCACTTGTGATAAATCATCGTAGTCAAGCATATTTTAAATCTCAGATCAGTCGGAAGAAGTATTGTAAAAACATCATCATGAGGATCCTTGAGTCACAATTCAGTAATCTTAATAGCACAGGGAGTTGGAAGTCAGCCAATGTTATTACGTGCCAACACTATTAGCCTGGTTAATCAAGTTAAAGTATCCATCATGAGCGACTATACAGGCAGTAATAAACCGATACCAAAATTCATTTAGTATTAAGAGGTAATTAAATATATTTTATTATACTCTCAGGAATATTAATAATTTCGATGAATCTAATGATTTTAGGTTAATTAATTATTTACACAACATGACAGTGAAAAATGACTTTAAAATTATTTTATTAATACCTGTAATTACACCTTAAAAATACACTGTTAAAAAAAATATGTATGTATGTATGTATGTATGTATGTATGTATATATATATATATATATATATATATATATATATATATATATATATATATATATATATATATATATATATATATATATATACACAGTACTGTCTGGACAAGCGTATAGTTGTCTACAAAAACAACTGTGCATATATAAAGGATGGTTAGCTAATGGGAAATTAAAGCCCATCTACTACAGGGTCACACATGTTTTGCTGAATGTATCGACTATATATATATATATATATATATATATATATATATATATATATATATATATATATATATATATATATATATATATATATATATATATATATATATATATATATATTTATGTGGGTGTAATGGTATTACTCATATCTTGACTGCCGTCTCACACCACGGCAGAGGATCCCCCCCCCCAAAAAAAAAAAACACTACCTCGCTTACTCCATCACTGTTTTGCCAGGAGCGCACCGATACTACGGTTCAATTGCCCCTACCAACTGCAATATTCACACCCCTCCTTCAGAGTGCAGGCACTATTGTACTTCCCACCTCTAGGATTCGAGTCCGTCCTGCCGGTTTCCCTGAATCCCTTTGTAAATATTATCTTGCGCGCACTCCAACAATATGTCTAGTCATAAAAAGCACTTGCCTCCACTCTGATCTAACACGCTCACTCTCACCTGTTAGATGTCCAAGCCCCTCGCATACGAAGCATCCTTTCCGGGGATGACTTCAACTCCGCCCTCCTCTATTTCCTTTTGAAACCATTTCTCGATCGGAACCAGAAACCTGTGTAGTGATTTCTTTTCACGTACCAGAGACAATATTTGAATTTAGTTTCCCGTTTCCCTGCTTCGCAGTTATCTAAACACTTACTGCACCTCATATTTACATATGTCAAACTTTGAGATTATACAAGTTATTACTTTCAGTATGTTGCTCCACTGCTGACAGGTCCTCTCCTACCCGATGCATCACATCGGCTGTAATACTACTACCCTCTTACACCTTACCACCTGACTGACACCACTGGCACAACACCAGTTTGGATACACACATTAAACATTCTCGTTACCGGCTGACTAAGTTAAACCTGCGCTCCGTGTCTTTGAAAACAATTGATCAGTGCCCGGGGACTTTTAGATTTCAGTTTATTTACTTATTTAATAAGCATGTCCCTTTTGACAGTAATATTACTTAACTTCTTGTCTTCAGGACCTGAATAATTATTAAATGCTGGAATATCGTTTAAATCTTGTGTGAAAACTGACAAGAAATAGCTATTAAAAATAGAGCATATTTCCTTCTCATTGTCAGTAAACTGTTTAATGGTCTTTTTCTCCCTGATCTTTGTCCAGTACACTTGAAAGAAACCTTTTGAATTTGCCCTTGATTTTCTAGGTACTTTAATTTCATAATAACATTTAGCCTTCCCAGTCCTCTTTTTTTTTTTTATTTCCCTATTAAAATTAATGCGTTGGTCAATAAGGTTAGCCTCTCCTCTTTTGATGTCCCTATAAATTCCTCTTTTCTCTCCTAATGAATGCCTTAGTTTCTTATTCATCCATTCGTGATCGTTCTTATTTGACCTAATTTCTCTCTGGGCAATATATATACTCTGAGCATTATTAAGAAAAAAGTCATAAAAGCAGATCCTTTCGACATCCTGAGAATGATTATGACCAATAAAATCATTAGTTAGATTTTCCCAGTCGAGACCAGACAGGTGTTTCCTAAGCCCATTATAAATCGCAGAATGAAAATTCGGAACTTTTACCATATTATCTTTATTCTTGTACTTCCAGGTAATATTAAAAGTAATGGATTTGTGATCAATTGCACCATGCTCATCAGTGATCACAAGATTATTTACATGCATTTCCATATCTGATAAGACTTGATCGAGCAAATTATTACTTCTGGTAGGTTCTGTTACAAACTGCTTGAGAAAGAAGTCCTGAACTATTTTCAGGCAGTCACTGGACTCTCAGGTTACCGGTCAAGGAAGTCCAGTAAATTTAACAAAAGCTAAAATCCCCTACTCGTGATACTTTATTCCGGGGGCGTTGACCCCCGGAACTCTATCCAGGTAAACTCCAGATGAACTTAGCTGTGTTGACCTGGTTATTAAAAGACTTTCCAAATAAATAAAAACAAAAAAGTAATGTCATGAACTGTTGGGTATTAAGAGCTGACAACCTACTGCAAAATGACTGCTGGATCGAACATTGGCACCGTTCCTTTCCGCTCTAGCTCTCCCTCTCCTCCACTACTCTTCTTTTATCTTCACTTCCCACTCACCCCTCACAGGTCCTTATCCGTTAATGAGTCTTGTTCCCCTCCCCCCCAGGGAGGTACCTTGACGCTGGTGAGGGGCTCTTGATCTAGGGAATTGGAATTGTGCTCCAGTTCCCTGAATTGAGCCTGAATGCCTTCCATCCCTAACCCCTTAACAGGCGCTCCTCCATGATAATAATAATGAGTCTTGTCTGATACCTCTTGAACTTTCATTCATATGAACTATCTGTTCTCCAACATTACCTTCCGAAGCATTATATTTACTGAATAAACTTAATTTTAACAATGTATAATAGGTATATTAATTGATAATTTAAAATGGTACGTAAGTGAATCGCTTTTTTCACACTAGTGATGCTATATTCAATGATATAGTGAATATGACACACGGAGATAATTACGAAAACCTCCACGTAGGTATGATAAGCGTGTGGTAAGTCAAATAGTATAAAATACCGACAGGTTGTTAGGTAAGACACATATGCAACAGTTAGGTATCTTTATTTCGAAACGTTTTGCCTACACAGTAGGCTTCTTCAGTCGAGTACAGAAAAGTTGATAGAAGCAGAAGATACTTGAAGACGATGTAATCAGTCCATCACCCTTGTTTCAGACTTTGGAAGAATACTCATCTCCAGACTGAGGGACTGACCACCTCAAAACTTCAAGGGTGATGGACTGATTACATCGTCTTCAAGTATCTTCTGCTTCTATCAACTTTTCTGTACTCGACTGAAGAAGCCTACTGTGTAGGCAAAACGTTTCGAAATAAAGATACCTAACTGTTGCATATGTGTCTTACCTAACAAGTCTGCTGTTCTCAGCTCAAATTCATATACTGGTGTTGCTTTGGGTTACCTCAGGGCTTTTTAACCTCTAACCCACAGTGTTCATGCCTCGAGTCTGGGAGGCTTAGCTGGCACACCTGACACATGATTGCTGTTAGAGGCATCTTGGATGGCACGTATGACCTATGACCCTGTGTTGGCGTCATCTTGGCTGCCATCACAATTACTATGTCAGTCTTGCTGAAACAGAATTTATACGAGATAATGAGACAGAGTTAACGTCAAATTAATGTTGAAACCTAATAGGCTTTATATAAGCTTTATCAAGCATGCTTTCCATTGAAATTGCAGCAGTAACAAAGACACTTATAGTAGCCCCGTAGCCTGTTCTTGATTGGATATATTTTATCACTTAGGAAGGATCACTTCCGGTTTTCCACCAACCATGGTTACTTTAAGTTGGTTTTATTAGTACAGATTCTTGAATGGCGAAACGTCTACAATAAAGGTAACCAGATGTTGTACAAGTGTCTTAACTTTCATCTTGTCGGTATTGTATACCTGTCTTGCACAATTTCATGGTTTTTATTAGGACCACTCTTGAGATATCTTCATAAGAGGGCTTTTCTTGGTCTATATTCGAGTAATAAAAACACCCCAGGATACTTTTTAGCGCATTGTCATAGTGATACAATTCTTTAGTTATCATTTAGTTGAAATCCGAGTTACTGGCAGCCTCTGGCCACGCTTGCCTTTGATGTGAACACTGGCTGTAGTCCCCATGGTTGGTTGAAAGAATTTAATTACGAGGATACACATATTTTCCTATATGCTAAATTCAGCATTTTTAGATTAACTCACGTGACATTAATTCAAACATGAGCTCATTTGTGTTAAAGTGTTAATCCTCTTCCCCTCACAGCCTCATTACGTGCTCGTCATGTAATCTCTAACCCGACCTAACATTGTTTTCAACTCCTTTCAAAGACAGATGTCACACGACTTATCTGTACGTCGTGATGTATCGTTCGACCTATAGTGAAAAAGACAATTACAATGAGGAACTTAATTGAATCGTTTAGCATATGATCTCCTTTTTTCAGTCAACACAGAAAGACGCGCAATATAAATTTTCTTTTTCAGGCATAATCAAGGGAGTGACCGGATAAGTGAGGTCATAGTGTGGGAGTGAATTGAGACTGGAGCACTGAAGGTGGGGTAGTCGTCCTTCTAATGACCTATTAATTTAAGACGAGTTGGGCTAAAGTTTTAGCTAAACTTAAAGCGCCTTGATTTTGTTGGACTGTATCATGTTTTATCAATTCTGTTTATGACCGCCTTGGCGTCCTTCCAAGACATCAGGTGTGCAACCTGGCCAAAATGTATTATGCAGGCGTTATTAATGTAGGCTCATCTGTCAGGCTGATATTCATTCACCCTTGATCGTAGGCTACACAAGGTATCTACGTCGTTTTTAAGGTCTAAACCATCACATGGAGTGATTTAGTGACCTGCGTTGTTATCGTCTTGGCTGTTGTCTGTTCCTTTTTGGCCAAGTTTTCGATGGTGCTGGTGGAGCCTCTAGGAAGGATGATTCTGTGCGTTCACCAGCCATCCCCGACCTGAACGCTCATACTGTTTGCCATCAAGCGCTCTTCTGCTGGGTTAAACCCTGGCTTTTTCCATGATTGCAGACACTTTTCCAGCGTTGTATTATTATATTGTCGGTATTGTATACCTTTGCTGCTACCACTGGCACACATGAATTACAACTAACACGCTTTAATAATACAGGATGTTATTTACTGTTGAACTGCTATGATTACAAAGATTTACGAGCACTAGTAAAACTTCTCTCGATCTGTTGTTTATCCTTTAAAACACCGACCTGGAAGTCTGTCGTGTTGACTCTTGGATGAGGATTGTGGCCCCTTAAGCGCCTTTATATTAACTGGAAATTTTCTCCCACATCATCGGTCACATGAAGATAATTTTCTCTACAACAATACAACAACAACTTCTATAAATACCGCTACTATTATTACTGATTTTTCTCATACTATAAATATGAATTTTATTCTGTCTTACTATTATTCCTCTCAACATAATAGATTATACTATAATGTATAATATTTTGAATACAAGAATGTGTGAATCTAGTTTTTTAATTCCTCAATGTGATACCTATAAAAAATTGTTAGAAGAGTCAATGATGTAATTAAACAATAGTTCAAGATTAATCCCGTGTTCTGTGTGTGTGTGTGTGTGTGTGTGTGTGTGTGTGTGTGTGTGTGTGTGTGTGTGTGTGTGTGTGTGTGTGTGCGTGCGTGTGCACGTGCAAGTGCGCGTGCAAGTTTCTTGTTCCCCGGGGGAAAAAACAGGTACTCTCCTGAAACATTTTTTTTTTTTTTTAGATATTGAAGATAATGAAGAATAAGGTGTGTATGTGGCTGCCAAAATTCTCTTCTTCCTAGAGTCTCTATCCTCCGAGACTTGACAACTAATCTATTAAGAGTGGGACAGTACTTTCCAACCATGAGCTTGTCCTATCTATCTTTGACCTCCTGACGTTCTTCTTTGTCAGGAGTTTACTGTGCATATGTAGATAAAAGCAATCACAAAAAGTGTCAGATCTGTTTGTGACTTGATAAAGCCCACTGCGTGGGCGAAACGTTGTCAACAAAGCATCCCATTATACTGTTTAAGTGTTTATATTTCCAGTGGGATGATTTATGGACCAACAGGTCCGCTGCAGTGTTCCTGCTTTCTTATGTTCTTATATTTGTACAGCATTCATGAAGCAACGTATTGTGGATGTTGTTAAAAAGTGTGGACCGCTGTGGCTCACTTCCTGTGGTATCCATGACGTCAGCATGTTTTGAATGAATAACAAAAAGTTTGTGTCGATACTCAAAATGAAGCAGCAAAAGCTTCTTTCCTTACTGAGAAAGGCATATGTAAAGGAATAGAAGCAGCTTACTTTACTGAGAGTACAAGAAAGGAGGCTGCTCCCTTTCTGAGAGTGACATCAGTGTAGAGAGGGATGATGCTGTTTCTCCTTCTGAGGAAGAGGCGCAGAATCCTCTGTACACAACCAACTCTGACAGTTTCCCTAACTCGTTCGGCAACTAATTACTAGTTTATTGTGCGCTAATAGTGGTCTTGGAGAGGTGACAAAGGATCCATTATTAGCTTGGTGCTGTAGGGTTCCATCCTGCTGATTACCTGAGAGACAGTGGAAATGTGTTGTTTGTTTGTGTACACTCACCTAATTGTGGTTGCAGGGGTCGATTCATAGCTCCTGGCCCCCGTGTTTTCGTGTGTGTGTGTGTGTGTGTGTGTGTGTGTGTGTGTGTGGGTGTATGTGTATGTGTGTGTGTGTACTCACCTAATTGCCCTCACCAAATTGTAGTTGCAGGGGTCGATACTCAGCTCCTGGCCCCGCATCTTCACTGATCGCTCTTAGGTCTGCTCTCTCTCTCTGCTCCCTGAGCTTTGTCATACCTCGTCTTAAAGCTATGTATGGTTCCTGCCTCCACTATATCACTTGCTAGACTATTCCACTTCCTGACAGCTCTATGACGGAAGAAATACTTCCTAATATCCCTGTGACTCGTCTGAGTCTTCAGCTTCCAATTGTGACCCCTGTGTTCCCTCTCTGGAACATCCTGTGTGTGTGTGTGTGTGTTGTGTGTGTGTGTGTGTTGTGTGTGTGTGTTGTTTGTGTGTGTGTGTGTGTGTGCGTGTGTGTGTGTGTGTGTGTGTGTGTGTGTGTGTGTGTGTGTGTGCACTCACCTATTTGTACTCGCCTATTTGTGGTTGCAGGGGTCGAGTCTTAGCTCCTGGCCCCGCCTCTTCACCGGTTGCTACTGGGCCCTCTCTCTCCCCGCTCCATGAGCTTTATCAAACCTCGTCTTAAAACTGTGTATGGTTCCTGCCTCCACTACGTCATTTTCTAGGCTATTCCACTGCCTTACAACTCTATGACTGAAGAAATACTTCCTAATATCTCTCTGACTCATTTGTGTCTTCAACTTCCAATTGTGGCCTCTTGTTTCTGTGTCCCCTCCCTGGAACATCCTGTCTTTGTCCACCTTGTCTATTCCACGCAGTATTTTATATGTCGTTATCATGTCTCCCCTGACCCTGCTGTCCTCCAGTGTCGTCAGGCCGATTTCCCTTAATCTTTCTTCATAGGACATTCCCCTTAGCTCTGGAACTAACCTTGTGGCAAACCTTTGTACTTTCTCTAGTTTCTTGACGTGCTCTATCAAGTGCGGGTTCCAAACAGGTGCTGCATACTCCAGTATGGGCCTGACATACACGGTGTACAGTGTCTTGAACGATTCCTTACTAAGGTATCGGAATGCTGTTCTCAGGTTTGCCAGGCGCCCATATGCTGCAGCAGTTATCTGATTGATGTGTGCTTCCGGAGACATGCTCGGTGTTATACTCACCCCAAGATCTTTCTCCTTGAGTGAGGTTTGCAGTCTTTGGCCACCCCGCCTATACTCTGTCTGTGGTCTTCTGTGCCCTTTCCCTATCTTCATGACTTTGCATTTGGCAGGATTAAATTCGAGAAGCCATTTGCTGGACCAGGTGTCCAGTCTGTCCAGGTCTCTTTGAAGTCCTGCCTGGTCCTCATCAGATTTAATTCTCCTCATTAACTTCACATCATCTGCAAACAGGGACACTTCTGAGTCTAACCCTTCCATCATGTCTTTCACATATACCAAAAATAGCACTGGTCCTAGGACCGACCCCTGTGGGACCCCGCTCGTCACAGGTGCCCACTGTGATACATCATTACGTACCATGACTCGTTGTTGCCTCCCTGTGAGGTATTCTCTGATCCATTGCAGTGCCCTTCCTGTTATATGCGCCTGATGCCCTAGCTTCTGCACTAATCTCTTGTGAGGAACTGTGTCAAAGGCCTTCTTGCAGTCCAAGAAGATGCAATCAACCCACCCCTCTCTCTCGTGTCTTACTTCTGTTATTTTATCATAAAACTCCAGAAGGTTTGTGACACAGGATTTGCCTTCCGTGAATCCGTGCTGGTTGGCATTTATACTCTTGTTCCGTTCTAGGTGCTCCACCACTCTCCTCCTGATAATCTTCTCCATAATTTTGCATACTATACACGTGAATGACACAGGTCTATAGTTTAGTGCCTCTTTTCTGTCTCCTTTTTTAAAAATGGGAACTACATTTGCCGTCTTCCATACCTCAGGTAGTTGCCCAGTTTCCAGGGACGTGTTGAAGATTGTGGTAAGTGGCACACACAACATATCTGCTCCCTCTCTAAGGACCCACGGGGAGATGTTGTCCGATCCCATTGCCTTTGAGATATCGATGTCCCTTAGCAGTTTTTTCACCTCCTCCTCATCTGTATGTATGTCGTCCAACACTTGTTGGTGTATTCCTTGCTGGTGTCCCCATCTAGTCTGTCCCCTCAGAGTCCTTCCTGTCTCTACTGTAAATACTTCCTTAAATCTTGTGTTGAGCTCCTCACATACCTCTTGATCGTTTCTTGTGAGTTCTCCACCTTCTTTCCTCAGCCTTATCACCTGGTCCTTGACTGTTGTCTTCCTCCTAATGTGGCTATACAGCAGTTTCGGGTCAGATTTGACTTTCGATGCTATGTCGTTTTCATACTGTCGCTGGGCCTCCCTCATCTGTGCATACTCGTTTCTGGCTCTTCTACTAATCTCCTTGTTTTCCTGGGTCCTATGCCTCCTGTACCTTTTCCATTCTCTGTTGCACTTAGTTTTTGCCTCCCTACACCTTCGGGTAAACCAAGGACTCGTTTTGGTCTTCCTATTATTTCTGTTTCCCTTGGGAACAAACCTTTCCTCTGCCTCCTTGCACTTTGTTGCCACATATTCCATCATCTCGTTTACTGATTTTCCTACCATTTCTCTGTCCGACTGAACCTCCTGCAGGAAGTTTCTCATACCTGTGTAGTCCCCCCTTTTATAGTTTGGCCTGTCCCCTTCAGTTCCTGTTACCTTCTCCACTTGTAACTCTACTATATAATCAAAACTCAGAACCACGTGATCGCTATCTCCAAGAGGCCTCTCGTAAGTGATGTCCTCAATGTCTGAACTGCTCAGGGTGAACACAAGATCCAGTCTTGCTGGCTCATCCTCCCCTCTCTCTCTGGTTGTGTCCCTGACATGTTGATGCATGAGGTTTTCAAGTACCACATCCATCATCTTGGCTCTCCATGTTTCGGGACCCCCATGTGGCTCCAGGTTTTCCCAGTCGATCTCCCTGTGGTTGAAATCGCCCATTACCAGTAACTTTGCTCTGCTCGAGTGAGCTCTTCTTGCCACCTCAGCCAGTGTGTCCACCATCACCCTGTTGTTTTCTTCGTACTCCTCTCTTGGCCTCCTGCAGTTCTGTGGTGGGTTATACATCACTCCAATGACTACTTTTTTTTTTTTTTTTTTTTTTTTTTTTTTTTTTTTTTTTTTTTTTTTTTTTTTTTTTTTTTTTTTGCGTGTGTGTGTGTGCGCGCGTGTGTGTGTGTGTGCGTGTGTGTGCGTGCGTGCGTCCGTGCGCGCTCTCTCACCTTCTCCCCTGAATGGAGTTGTAGGGTTGAAGGTGAGTCTTAGTTCCTCCAAGTACCAGATTCTGGGCTCAGCGGTCAGGCCTTCCTTGGCTTTTATGATGTCTAAACAGAAAAGGAGAGGGGTGGGAGGATCTCCATGCTGGACTTCATTACGTGAGTCAGTTTCGTGCTCTCCAAAGACATGTTTCGAATAGCTGCTGTGGATAATGAGTCAAGTGCAGGAAAACAGTCATGAAAGGCTCCGAGTGGAACGTCACTTTTGACTGAGTTAAAGGCATTTGTAAAATCCAATAAAATCAGGAATTTGTAACCCCTGAGGATATTGATGTATGCACCTGATGTAGTGGCTGCGTCTTTGCATCCGTAAGGCATCCCAAATCCCAGCTGCCGTGGTCTTGGCATGATTGCTGCATAGCTGCTCCTTGCTCTCACAGCTTGCCTGGTGGTGATTATATAAATGGAGTTCTTTTTAATTGTACGTCCTAATAAATTAGAAATCTTTTAGGTTCAGGAGGATTATGACAAATTTCATTTCTAACTTCTTATGAAATTAAAAATCTGCAAATGTTGACTATTCCATCAAACTCGAGCTAAGCTTTTCACACACTTCCTCGTCATTCCTTGTGAGCTCCCCGCCTTCCTTCTTCAGCCGAATTACCCAGTCCTTGACTATCGTTTTTCGCCCGATGTGGTCTTATACCAACTTTGGTTCAGATTTGACTTTCGAGGCTATGTTATTTGCTAATTGCCGCCTTGCCTCTTTCCTTATCCATGTACATTAGTTTCTGACTCTTCGGCTCAACTCTTTGCATTCTTGAGTTCTTCTATACATTTTCCATGCTTTAGCACACTTTACTTTGGCCTCTCTACACCTCTGGTTAAACATGGGCTTACTTTGGTCTTTTCATAGTTACCGTCTCCCCTTGGCACGAACTTCTCTTCTGCCTCCCTGCACTTTGAGGCTACATGCTCCAGCATTTCATTAACTGTCTGTCCCTCTAGTTCTCTTCCTCACTGAACCTCATGCCGAAATTGCCTCATGTCAAATACTGCAAGAAGGTCATTAAAGTCCCTCTGTATAAGATGTTGGTTGAGGTCACCAACAATTATGATAAGTTGACAGCTGTGTTGTAGCAGAAGGGAGTTCACATTTTCCATTAGGAAGTTGATGGAGTCTGCATGTTGCCACTGAGGTCTGTACATTGCACGTGCTAGTACAGAGGTACTAGTGTTTATGCATAGCTTGAAGAACATCATTTCAAGATGAGTAGGGATGGCAACATCAGTGTCCTAGGCATATACACTTTTAGAGAAGCATACATCACCACCTCCTAGCCCTTGCCTGTCTCTTCTCATCCATGAGGTGTAGCCAGCAATTCTTGCAAAATTTTCTGAATCCTTTCGTCCAAAAATGTTTCAACAACAGCTATCATGTCGGGACGTCGAGTGTTCCCAAAACTGTGTGTGAGCTCCCCAACATTAGTAATGAAACCTCTAATGCTTGAGTCACCCAAACCACCGTATGTCCTTGGGTAGCGAGTACAACATTCAGTTCTGCTGGATGTGCTACTCTTAAGGATTGTGTGGTCCCGTGGAGTAAGGCGTCATGAGTTTTCTCCCACCATGAGGCAGGCCAAAGCAGCATGGGTTCGAGTCTTTGGCTAGTCGCAGTGTTGTTATTGATCAATACCACTTGTTCATGGGCACAATAATATATATATATATATATATATATATATATATATATATATATATATATATATATATATATATATATATATATATATATATATATATATATATATATATATATAAATAATGTCACTTAGCAAGATTTCATATAAAATCAAGTCCTTTCTAAAATTTTCTCTTACACGTTTAAAGATACATATTTTTCATTTAAGTTAATACCTAACCTTATTATAACAAGCGCAATTTAATTTAGCCTAATCCATCTAAATATACTTTAGATAAGTTTACAATAATTTGATCATAAACTAACAATAAAATATATTTTTTCGTTAGGGTCAGAATGATTTTTGCGAAACTATTGCATACACAAATTTTCGCTTGCCTTATTCGGCAACAAGAGCGTTGCTATTTAAGCCAAAATCGCAAGTTTTATCTATTCCGCACGACACGTATATCATACCAACGAATTGAAGCCACTCTCCCTCTAATCGGACTAAACCATTACGAATATATAACTTTAAACTACTAATGTAGTTATCATATCGTTAACACTGGCCATTTTGTTAAGCCTTCAGAATTGACTCGATAAAGCTGGAAGTGCCTCAATGCCTGACTTAATTTTAATTTTAATATAATTTAACTGTGTCGTGTTCACCAGGGCAGCTGAACAATATTACAATTAATTGCGTAACAGGTTTGCCTGACCATCGCCTTAGTTTGCTGCTCCACTGGACCTTATTACCCTGTGTAGTAAATTGTTGAACCAGAAAAAATCCCATAGATATAAATTTGGTGTCATTTAAATCACATAGTTAAAATTCCATCAATTGACGTTCGGGAAATTTTTTTGTTGGATTTTAAAATAAATACTTTTCCAGCGTATTTCTGAATTTTTGATCATTTGAGCTTGGGACACGACGTTATGTTGATGCACTTTTTATGACACCAGCTAATGAGTTTTGTCATCAGTGATTATGATTAGTTAAATGTTGTTGCAGGATTCGCTTCGACACCATGCATATAACATTACACATTTGAAACCATTTTTAGACAGGAACACTGATTTGTGACAAATGGATTCTTTACTGTTTACCCTTGTGCCATATAAATTTTGGGATTTTGGATGGCACCGCATCGGTATCGATCATGATGAGTTGAAGGCATCCAGTTGTCTTCTTACAACTCCACATACGGCTTTCTAAGCAATCATTACTGCTATGTACCATCTCACAACCTGGAGTGGACAGGTAAGCTGTGGCAGTGCACTGAACGTTCAGTAGGTGGCAACCGATGTGGCCATCAATGCGTATAAACTGGTACCTCATTTTAGTGTGTACTTCCTACTGCCTCCATAAATTTCCTAAATTTGCTTGTAACAGATAAGTGAACTGTAGATATAAACTCAGATGCACTTATTGAAACACTTTTGGAGTCTAGTTCCTAAGCCCTTTGTGTATCCATATGCTCTTGCGCTACAGGATACATATGGGGTGCACGATAAATTAGCCACTTCAGTGGCAAATTCTATCTATTCTCCATAAAGTACGCACAAAACAACGATTTTCATCATCATTACCTTTTACTGTTGTCTTGCCTTACATATCTGTGGACTTTTTCAGTTGTCACATTGTGTTTCCATGCACATGTTGCTGTATTGTCGCAGCCACTCCATGAACTTCCTTCATGTTTCATATATGATCTGCCTTCGAGTGTCTGCTTTCCTTACTAAGCAGAATATTAGCCATGCCAGTATCCTAGTGATAAAGCAACATGATAAATAACATTAATGTGTTTTTCAGCAACACGGATGGGTTGTCCTTACAAAAAAATTTTTTAATGCTGTTGTCACGATTAGTTTGTCGACAATGTGACTGCGAACACAATGATCCTGGAGCTGAAGATGCTTTGATGAGAGGTTGATAAATTGTATCTTATTTACATTAGTTAGAAATGACTCTTGGTATTTCTAAGCCTTAGCAGTATCTACTATCAAGATTTAAGCTGAGAATTTACTACACTGTCGACGTTTGTATTCTTGCAGTTTCAGTTTTTTTTAACTAAAGGTATATCTATCCGGGAGAAGTTTTATGGTGATTGCCTGAAAATACTTTTTTTACATATATAGCAACATTTATGCAGACATAGACGACAATTGGCCATAGGAAAAGTGTTTATGATGACTGCACCCGATTAAAAAATGATTTTAGTGTCTTAATCTTCAACGTGTCGGTTTTTCAAACCATTCATCGCGATTCATTTGGTTTATTTTAATTTTGAAAGTTATGATTTTGTTTTCAATACAAGACGGTAAAATAAAACTTCATGAGTGGTTTTAATCAAAATCCTGGCACGGAACTGAAGAATAATAATTTCTTGTATGATTGTTTCAAAAATAATGAAGCTGCCAATGCGAATATCCAGCAACTTGCTTCCCAGATAATCACTAAAAAAGAAATAATGTAGCTTATATCTTCATATTGCTTTATTTTTTTCCTAACCACCTACTTTTAGCTCTCACAATTTCATAATAATAATATTTATTCTTCAAAATAAAAAATAATGGGGAAATTCTCCACTGAATACCAAAATCACACATAATTCAATACCAACATCAGATTATTATTATTTTTTTTTATTACCACACTGGCCGATTCCCACCAAGGCAGGGTGGCCCGAAAGAAAGAAAAACTTTCACCATCATTCACTCCATCACTGTCTTGCCAGAAGGGTGCTTTACACTACAGTTTTTAAACTGCAACATTAACACCCCTCCTTCAGAGTGCAGGCACTGTACTTCCCATCTCCAGGACTAGATTATTATCTGGTGAAATAATAATTTTTTGATAATTAAACTTAGAAAATTCGTAAAAATATTTAACACCAAAAGAGTAATTGAATTAATCTATTTAAAAAAATATTAGTTTTTGTAAATAATGTCTTCGTTCCATCCATGAAAGTAACGCTGCAATTTCTCAGAAAGAAACTGTAGTGTTTCAAAACTTGTGAATTTGTTGCATCTTCCCCCTCTTTGTTGCATATCCCCCTCTTTGTTGCATCTTCCTCCTCTTTGTTGCATCTTCCCCCTCTTTGTTGCATCTTCCCATCTTTGTTGCATCTTCCCCCTTTTTGTTGCATCTTCCCCCCTCTTTGTTGCATCTTCCCCCCTCTTTGTTGCATCTCCCCCTCTTTGTTGCATCTCCCCCCTCTTTGTTGCATCTTCCCCCTCTTTGTTGCATCTTCCCCCTCTTTGTTGCATCTTCCCCCTCTTTGGTGCATCTTCCCCCCCCTTTGTTGCATCTTCCCTCTCTTTGTTGTATCTCCCCCCTCTTTGTTGGATCTTCCCTCCCTTTGTTGCATCTTCCCCCTCTTTGTTGCATCTTCCCCCTCTTTGTTGCATCTTTCCCCTCTTTGTTGTATCTTCCCCCTCTTTGTTGCATCTTCCCTCTCTTTGTTGTATCTTCCCCCTTTTTGTTGTATCTTCCCTCTCTTCGTTGCATCTTCCCACTCTTTGTTGCATCTTCCTTCCTCTTCCAAATTCCTCATTCAGAGAGCATGCAGTGTACGGATACCCGTCGATAATGACACTGCATTGTGCCCTGCTTCAGAAATATGTATTGTGTACACCTACTGTTGCCAAACACTTCGTCATGCCACTTCTGGTGAGGCTCTCACGGATTTTCCAAGACTTCATCATAACTTATTCACACCAAAGTCTCTCACACATTCACACTGTATGATAAGTCTTCCTCGAGGAAAGTCTTGTACAGATAGAACTGTGTTTTCGAGCCACTTCAGCAACTGTCTCAGAATCTCTGTCTACGTCTTTATTTGTATTATGTTTCCACTCAGAGTTGTCTTGTAAAATCACAGTGACAAACAATTATGTGGTGAGCCCCCCCCCCTTCCCTCCATCAGAGTCCTTGGACAGCATTATCATGCGAGTAACTGTATGCGAGATATATGCTTCTCTATTTTTGATCTCTTCATCATATGAAACACACTACCAAGCTCTCATTAGAAGGTAGAATCTACCTAAACTAATACAGTCTTTGCTGAATTTCTAGGTGGTTACTGTTTTTTTTCAACAATGGTTGATAGAAGGTCACATATTCAGTGGGAGAGCCTTGACGATTTAGCTGTTCTTCATTGTACAGCAAAAGCGAATGTACACACATCTCTTCATTTGGATTGAGGGCTATGATTGGCAACAGGAGCACATCTGATTTCCTAATAGCTTTTCGTTATTTGATATGACTACATGTTACATTATACCTGACCCATTTGCTGTAAGGGCCTCTTGTCTGTTGAGAAGCCTTCTTCATTGCCGAACGATATTTGAGCAATACACAGATGGCTGTTTTGTATATTGAGATTGCAAAAAATTGTACTGGCTCAAATACTATTCCTGAAAGAGCTGATGTTGAAGGTATAGGGTAGGGAATGATTGACATCCTTTTATCTGCAGCCAGCTTATCAGCTCTCACTCTCGCTCTTCGCTTGATGTACTGATAAATCAGTGTAACTAGTGTTTGCTGAACATTAATATTACTCACAAACCATGGAATGTATCTTTTTCAGTGAGCGTTGTTTAACTGTGATCAATATTACCGTCTCACACATTAAAGAACGGGTGGGGCTCTAACCCATGGCAAGCGAGTCGTAAAACTAACAGTTAATTGACAAGACTCATCGAACGATGTATATTTATATATACTAGTGGAATATTAGAATGGGCTCTACTGTGACCACAAACGCAGGTTTTTGGAGACGAATCCAACACCAGCATGGTGTGAATGTTGAGTATGATGGAGGCTTTAAAATTTTCAAATTCTGCTCTAGGATGATTGAATGTTTGAATAAATGTCGTTGTACGAAACTGAAAAACCAAGCCGCAGAAGTTTATGTATGAGCCATAATAGGTGAACCTCTGTCTCTAATTCAAAGAGAATCGGTGCCACTGCTGTCCTTGGCTTCACAGTCTGTAAGTTGTTGGACTAATACTAAACCTGGATTGTATCACCTGTTCATATCACTGTTTCTATAAACTTATGAATAATGGAAGTTAAATGCTGTCTGCCTCTTTCTAGGTCTTTCATATCACTGACTGCTGAATACAACTCATGACTATTTTGCTGCTTAAAATATCTTCTGGAGTAATCTTGGCAGGAGTGTTTATAATTCTATCTGCCTTTTGTGTCGAATTTTCCTCATTATCTGATTACAATTTATCATTGATAATGAAATCTACCATATCTTGAAAAACAGACCACATTTTTCTTTTAACTGATTTCAACAAAACGGACGTGATGACCATAGATCTATAGCTTCTTTGATTTAAACTTCGTCGTTTCCTGCTGTTTCGGTTATATGTGCATGAAGTCATTCTCATAGTCATTCTCAAGCCATCTATATGTCTCAAAATAGTTATTCATTTCATCAGTCATTAGACGATGAACAGGTTTTAAGGTAGGTAAGGTACGCATGAAAGCCTAGTAACGAGCATGACATCTACCTCTGCTGCCATTAAATCGATACATCCCTCAAGTCGAGTTTGAATTTCATTTGCCCATGAGTCAGCCTAATTGTAGCATTGTTCCTCAATGATATTTCTGATGGGATTTTTTCGCATAAGTAAAACAGGATCTCAGGGTGCCTGGGTTCATTAACTGTCACAGAACAATAAGATAAGCATTTTTTCCGGCAAAATATCCATCATTGTAATAGCTCAATCGCTCTTTACATGACCCATCATTGTGCTCTTTTGATTATTGGTGCATTTCTTCTGGCGAATAGCATGTACGAGAACCTTACCCACTGGTTTGAGTCTTGTCTGAAAGGTAACTGTGCAGGTCACCATCTTAACCACTTTGTGTTTAGGGAGCGTATCCACGCCTTTTCTGCAAACTATTACTAGATCCTGATTCTTCAAATGTTAAAGGTAATTAACACATTTTTTATCAGATATGTACATTAGCACCGGCTCCAGCCTCTAATGGTTGCTTTTCAATTCGCTCACTCTTGGTGTTGACAATATTATTCAGTTCGCATCCCAGTTACATACGCAACAGATCATAAAAAAAGAGTAAAAAACAATTATCATATGTTTTAGTTAGCATTTCAGTGACACGTGATAAAAGAAACTATCAACTGGGTTTCAGGTAATCACCCTTAATTTACTTGACCGAAAACGCAACATTGCCATGAAATGTCCTTGCTTAAAATTCCAGTAACAAATTCCTCGAAAGGAACTGATGGGAATTTTTAATATGTGATGCAGGACATTTCTGCACCAAATGATACAAAAATTATTTCTATAGGAATTATTTCCAGGTTCGTTCTAAATTTTGGCTGCTCTTATGGGATCAAATTTCTCTCATTCTCTCTCTCTTTCTCTCTCTCTCCCTCCCTTCCTTCCCCCCTCCCCAAACACACACCTTGAGTAGCTCGGATATCGAGGACATCACGTATGAAAGGCCCCTTGGAGCTAGTGATCACATGGTTCTGAACTTTGAATACATAGTCACAAGCGGGGAGGGTAACAGGAGTAGGATTGGAAAAGCCAAACTACAAAAGGGGGGACTACACAGGCATGGGGAACTTCCTGCAGGAGATTTAGTGGGAAAGAGAATTGGTAGGAAAATCAGTAAACGAAATGATGCACTACATGACAACAAAATGCAGGGAGGCAGAGGAAAGGTTTGTTCCCAAGGGCAACAGAAATAATGGGAAGACCAGAACGAGCCCTTGATTTACCCAAAGGTGTAGGGAGGCAAAAACTAAGTGCACTATAGAATGAAAAAAAGAACAGAAGACAAAGGACACAGGAAAATAGAGAGATTAGCCGGAGAGCCAGAAACGAGTATGCACATATAAGGAGGGAGTCCCAGCGACAGTACGAAAACGACATAGAATCTTAAGTCAAGTCTGACCCGAAGCTGTTGACAACAGGCTGAGGAAAGAAGGTGGGGAGCTCACATGAAACGACCAAGAAGTATGTGAGGAGCTCAACGTAAGATTTAAGGAAGAATTTACAGTGGAGACAGAAAGGACTCAGGGAAGTCAGAATAGGGAGGTATACCAACAAGAGAAATGCCAACAAGTGCTGGATGAAATACACAAGCGAGGAGGAGGTGAAGAAGCTGCTAAGTGAACTTGATACCTCAAAGGCAGTGGGACCAGACAATATCTCTCCGTGGGTCCTTAGAGAAGGAGCAGAGATGCTACGTATGCCACGAACAACATTTTTCAACACATCCATTGAACTCACGAAATCGTAATGACACGATTGCAAACAAACCATACCACAACCTACCACAGGTGGGTTCTAACCCCTCCCGTGGTATGGTCTGTTTCATCCATTGAAACTCGGCAACTACCTGAGGTATGGAGGAAGACAAATGTAGTCCCCATTTTTAAGAGAGGAGACAGACACGAGGCACTAAATTACAGACCAGTGTCACTGACGTATATAATACGCAAGTCACGGAGAAAATTATCATGAGGAGAATGGTGGAACACCTAGAATGGAACAAGCTTATAAATGACAACCAGCACAGATTCAGGGAAGGAAAATCTTGTGTCACAAACCTACTGGAGTTTTATGACAAGGTAACGGAAGTAAATCACAAGAGAGATAGGAGTGGGTATATTGCATTTTCTTAGACTGCAAAAAGGCCTTTGACACAGTTCCTCACAAGATATTAGTGCAAAAGCTAGAGAATCAGGTAACAGGAAGGGCACTGCAGTGGATCAGAGAATACCTGACAAGGAGGCAACAACGAGTCATGGTACGTAACGAGGTGTCAGAGTGGGCGCCTGTGAGGAGCGGGGTTCCACAGGCTTCAGTCCTAGTACCAGTGCTATTTTTGGTGTATGGGAATGACATGACGAAAGGGATAGAGTCGGAAGTGTCCCTGTTTGCAGATGATGTGAAGTTAATGAGGAGAATTAAATCGGATGAGGATCAGGAAGGACTACAAAGAGATTTGGACAGGCTGGAAGACTGGTCCAGCAACTGGCTCCTCGAATTTAGAGTATAGGCTAGGTGGACAAAGACTGCGAATCTCACTCAAGGAAAAGGATCTTGGTCTGATTATAATACCGAGCACATCTATTGAGGCGCACATCAACCAGATAACTGGTGCAGCATGTGGGCGCCTGGCAAACCTGAGAATAGCGTTCCGATACCTCAGTAAGGAATCATTTAAGACTCTGTACACCGTGTAAGTCAGGCCCATGTTGGAGTATGCAGCACCAGTTTGGAACCCACACCTGGTCAAGCACGTCAAGAAATCAGAGAAAGTACAAAGTTTTGCAACAAATTTAGTTCCAGAGCTAAGGGGAATGTCCTACGAAGAAAGGTTAAGGGAAATCGGTGTGACGACACTGGGGGACAGGAGGGTTAGAGGAGACATGATAACGACATACAAAAATATTGGGAGTAATTGACAAGGAGAACAGAGACAGGATGTTCCAGAGATGGGAAACAGAAACAAAGGGTCACAATTGGAAATTGAAGAAGTCATAGAGTTCACGAAGTGGAATAGTCTGGCAAGTGACGTAGTGGAGGCAGGACTCATACAGTTTCAAGGACTGAAGAGAGAGAAATAATTTTGGCAGAGGTCCAGCGTATGGGTTCGGGCAGCAAGGCTGACTCTTTTGTTGGAAAAAAAATCACAAAAAAGGTCTTCCTCGGATGAATAGTTTTTTGAAGAGAAAATATTTTTACTGCAAAAGCAGAGAATCCGCTGTGAACAAAAACTAAATGTCAGGTGAGATATATTGTGTAGCTGACGTGTACAGGGCATAAATGTTAGCAAAACACTCTTCTTAACAGAAAGTGGACAGTTAAAAGAGTAATAAATATACATACCGCTAGACATAGCGGTATGTATATTTGCATTTCTAATTAGCTTTGAACTTAATAGATGTAGCAAACTGTTAGAACTAATGGAAAAGTCTTGGAAGACACTGGAAGTATGTGGAAAGAGTAAAGACTTCGTCTGTATAGTGAAATCAAGGAGAAAAAATACACCAGTAGTGGGGCAGTTTATAATACGCCATATAAATGTTAGAAAACACAGGGGAAAGGTAAGTGCCCAGTGTAACACCAAAGTGTTGAATATAGTAACTACATGAGAATAAAACTTTCATAAAAGCAAACTGATCGAGAAACACGTCATTAGGAAGAGAATTGAAGTACCTCGTAACTGACCTTCTCTGGGAACACTTGTATCATCATCAAGAGTAAAATTGGCGGAGAGGCTTCTCCTTTAAGTTTAGCATTTTATAGTTAAGATCAGTCCCTACATGGTCGATAAGGTCCGTACAGTTAGGAAGGTTTGAAGGAGAAAAAGAACCAAGAAAGGAAAAGAAAACGAATTATTCAATTCCCACCTTCCCAACTGCCTGGACAAAGGTAATTGGTCAGTTGTTTTAACCATTTCATATTGGCACAGGCTATCGACTGTGTTGATCGACGAGAGGAATCCTGCGGGTGAGAGACGGTGCACCCGGGATGTTGTTGCCAGTCCAGTGTGACACAACATTGGCTTCAATTTTATCTTGATGGGATGAGAAATGGACCTGACCATGAATGACCAAAAGGATTCCGGCGTCGAGGCGCACTTTTCGACGATCGTTTATTTACGTATTATATCTGATTAAAATAGAAAGCATCATAAAAAATGGTCCTCATTAGATGATGAGAAAATATATTACAAAAATAATTTTATAGAACGATTGAGCGTCAGCACCAGGCACTGGTGTACGTCAGCACCAGACACTGGTGTAAGTCAGCACCAGACACTGGTGTAAGTCAGCACCAGGCACTGATGTGTCTCAGCATCACGAACTGATGTGTGTCAGCATCAGGAATTGATGTGTGTCAGCATCAGAACTAATGTGTGTCCGCACCAATAATACAGTAGGTGTATGTAAGCAGCAGTAACAGGTGTGTGTCAACACCAGTAACTGGTATGTGTCAGCACCAGTAACAGATATGTGTCAGTTCAGTAACAGGTATGTGTCAGCCCAAGTAAGTGGTATGTGTAAGCACCAGTAACAGGTATGTGTCAGCATCAGTAACAGGTGTGTGTCAGCACCAGTAACTGGTATGTGTCAGCACAAGTAACTGATATGTGTCAGCACCAGTAGCTGGTGTGTGTCAGCACCAGTATCTGGTATGTGTCAGCACCAGTATCTGGTATGTGTCAGCACCAGTAACAGGTATGTATTAGCACCAGTAACAGGTATGTGTCAGCACCAGTAACAGGTATGTATTAGCACCAGCAACAGGCATGTGTCAGCACCAGTAACAGGTATGTATTAGCACCAGTAACAGGTATGTGTCATCACGAGTAACAGGTATGTGTCAGCACCAGTAACTGGTATGTGTCAGCACCAGTAGCAGATATGTGTCAGCACAAGTAACTGGCATGTGTCAGCACCACTACCAGGTATGTATCAGCGCCAATAACTGGTATGTATCAGCACCAGTATCAGGAATGTATAAGCACCAGTAACTTGTATGTATCAGCACCAGTAACTGGTATGTGTCAGCACCAGTAAGAGGTATGTGTCAGCACCAGTAAGAGGTATGTGTCAGCACCAGTAACAGGTATGTATCAGCACCAGTAACTGGTATGTGTCAGCACCAGTAACAGGTATGTCTCAGCACCAGTAACTGGTATGCGTCAGCACCAGTAACTGGTATGTGTCAGCACCAGTAACAGGTATGTATTAGCACCAGTAAGTGATATGTGTCAGCACCAGTAACAGGTATGTATCAGCACCAGTAACTGGTATGTGTCAGTACCAGTAACAGTATGTATCAGCACCAGTAACTGGTATGTGTCAGCATCAGTAACAGGTATGTATCGGCACCAGTAACTGATATGTGTCGGCACCAATAACAGGTATGTATCAGCACCAGTAACTGGTATGTATCAGCAACCGTAACAGGTATGTGTCAGCACCAGTAACTGGTATGTGTCAGCAACAGTAACAGGAATGTATCAGCACCAGTAAATGGTATGTGTCAGCACCAGCAACAGGTATGTATCAGCACCAGTAACTGGTATGTGTCAGGACCAGTAACAGGTATGTATCAGCACCAGCAAGTGATATGTGTCAGCGGCAGTAACAGGTATGTATCAGCACCAGTAACTGGTATGTGTCAGCACCAGTAGCAGGTATGTATCAGCACCAGTAACTGGTATGTATCAGTACCAGTAACAGGTATGTATCAGCACCAGAAACTGGTATGTGTCAGCACCAGTAACAGGTATGTATCAGCACCAGTAAGTGATATGTGTCAGCACCAGTAACAGGTATGTATCAGCACCAGTAACTGGTATGTGTCAGCACCAGCAACAGGTATGTGCCAGCACCAGTAACAGGTATGTATCAGCACCAGTAACAGGTGTTCCCGGAGGGCTGACTTGTTCGTTTTCTTTTAAAGATTATCGACTCCTCGTGGGTCATTAAGTCTGTTTGTCTGATATTCACCATCAGCCATGAATGTTTTAATCAGTGAGATACATATTGCAGAAAGCAAACTCACATTCACTCTCTCTCTCTCTCTGAATATATACCGATATGTTTGTGTGTGTGATATATATATGTATATATATATATAAATATATATATATACATATATATATAAATATATATATATATATATATATATATATATATATATATGTATATATATATATTTATATATATATGTATATATATATATTTATATATATATGTATATATATATATTTATATATATATGTATATATATATATTTATATATATATGTATATATATATATTTATATATGTATATATATATATATATTTATATATATATGTATATATATATATATATATATATATATATAAATATATATACAAATATATATATATATATAAATATATACAAATATATATATATATATAAATATATATACAAATATATATATATATATATATAAATATATATACAAATATATATATATATATATAAATATATCTATATATATATATATATATATATATATATATATATATATACATATATATATATATATATATATATATATATATATATATATATATCTATATATGTCGTGCCGAATAGGCAGAACTTGCGATCTTGGCTTAAATAGCAACGCTCATCTTGCCATATAGGACAAGTGAAAATTTGTGTATGCAATAATTTCGCCAAAATCATTCTGAACCTAACGAAAAAAATATATTTCACTGTGTTTGTTTAGTATTAAATTATTGTAAACAAATCTAAAATATATTTAGCTGGGTTAGGCTAAAATAAATTGTTCTTGTTATAATAAGGTTAGGTAAGTTTTCTAAGTTCCTTTTGATGCAAAATTATTAATTTTTACATCAACATTAATGAAAAAAATATATCTTTAAACGTATCAGAGAAAATTTTGGAAAGGACTTAATTTTAAATGAGTTCTTGCTAATTGACCAATTTTACATATTCGGCACGATATATATATATATATATATATATATATATATATATATATATATATATATATATATATATATATATATATATATATATATATATATGCAAAACAACCAATGTGAAAGAATAGTGATATTCTAAGCGCTTTCGTGACTTCTCACATTATCAAAGAACTATAAGAGTAATACATCAAATTAAGGCATATAAAGGGTCTAGACCACACCTCACCATCACATCCCACAACAAAGCAACACCCGACGCGCGACTGTACCCGACTCATAAGAAAGGAGGAACACTGCAGAAGGCTCGCTGGCCCAACTAGACAGGTCCTTCACGACATCCCACTAGCAAAATATTCTACCCAAGAATTAAGATTTATTATTTGTCCAATGTATTATTAAATTCTTCCCAAATGTTATTAATTATAAATTAATCTAATTTATATAAACCAAAGGAAATATTCATATTATTTTCAAAACTGCTTTTTATGACGCTGTTGGGTGGTCCAGTGGTTTAAAGCTTTATGTGGTTCTCGCTTACCATGAGGCAGGCCAGCACAACATAGGTTCGAATTCTTGGCTAGCGCAGTGTGGTTATTGATCAATACCACTCGCTCATGGTTACAATGGAAAAGAATTCTTCCTCCGTAAGCCATGCGTGTCGTAAGAGGCGACTAAAATGCCGGGAACAAGGGGCTAGTAACCCCTTCTCCCGTATAAATTACTAAATTTAAAAGAGAAACTTTCGTTTTTCTTTTTGGGCCACCCTGCCTTGGTGGGATATGGACATGTCGGGTCGGTATATATACAGAGATTCCTTCCGTTATGCAAGTATGTACAGTGAGATCTTCAGGTGTGTATTTTTTTTATCCATATACCTCTGTGTATATACACAGAGATATACATCTATCGACGTATACACACTGAGACACACATTTCTCGATGCATATTACCAATGCATCATGGTAATATGCGTATCCTATGAGCACCATTTGTCTTCAATGACACTCGTTTACCTTCCCTCGTTTTCAAAGTGACAAGTGCTTACCCTACCACACGAGGAGAACGCCATGGGATTACAATACCTCCTGCAACGTATGGTATATATTTGTTGTCGAATGGGCCGTGGGAAACAATATGAGGATACTGCCACCTAGTCCTAGTGTTACCTTGTTTTATCAGGTAATATATTGGTAATATTACTTTTCTTAGCGGATTTACAAATATCTTTCTATTGATACCTTAATATCATGTTACTCTCTGTGTCCACCACCCTCAAGGGAGGTTCCTTGACAAGGGTGAGGGGTCTCTTCATCAAAGGAACTGAACCAGCAATTCCATATCTAGGATCGAATGTAATTGCCTCCCATTCCCACAGGCGCAATATGGCCGATACAGGTTTAGCGACTCACCGATGAAAATAATAATGTTTATAAAATACCATTAATTCTTGGAGTGACTCGCAACATAGTCTACAACAAAATATATTTCGGGATTCAAAATATTTTTTTCCTCATTTCGGTCACTGAATACGGAAACGAGGCTTAAAATTGCCAATTGGCTCTATAAAAAATACGAACTTAGGTGAATAACAGTTTTGGTTGACCTGGGGGGTAAGGAAGGTACATAAACTATACGTGGAAGAGACTCTTGATCCAAACCCACAATGCGTGATTTTTTAAACCAGGGCTCGCCAAACTCTTCATCTCATCGCCCCCCAAACATTAAACGAAAATAATTTAATAAATAGTATTGTAATAGTAACAGCAGATAAATAATAATAACTTCAGAAAAAAACAGATAATATTTAAATTATGAAAACTGTATGATCTGATTTATCCATTTTTACTGAGATTGTTGATATCATTAATGGGAACAAAGAGTAACACTACACACACGTATATCCAGCCAGGACAGGAGAGATGAGAGAGACAAAGGGAAGGATAGAAAGTCACAGATACACAACACAGAGCACATCCCCACACATTTACTGACCCCCGTTTGAACCACAGACAAATTTATCTACCTCTTTGCTAGTCCCATCGATCCTTCGGGGTCGATAGTGACCACTTTCGGGAACCATAATTTAAACAATGCATAATTGTTTAAGAAATAAATACGATGTTCTTTATTCATTCAGTAGTTCTTATGGACATTCGTTTTCTTCATCCCAAAAACAATAAAAGTTTAATACGTTTTCTTTGGCAAGTACACAAAAGTTCAACATTTGTTATCCAGTGTAATTGTAATAATTAATGTGCTAATCTGGCGAAATGTGACCAGTACATTACTTTTCAGGACACAGTGTGCAGTATAATTTATGTACACCCTGTGAGTACATTTCCATGTATTTAGTGCCACGTGTGAACAATGCCTCGTGGTTAGAATGATACATGTGCATATTTCTGTGTGCATAGTGCCACCTGTGTACAATGGCACATGTTTACAGTGACGGTGTGCACAACATCGCTTGAGTACATCTTTACATGTATTCAGTGCCACGTGTGTACAATGTCACATGGGTGTAGAATAATGTGTGTTACGTCACGCGTATAGTGCAGCTTATATAGAGTACCACTGGTACTCTACATGTGCACAGCGTCACGTGTGAACAGTTTCTCTTCTGTACATTATCACGAGTGCAGTGTGTAGTGTCACTTGCATACACCACCCTGCGTGTAAAGTGCCACGTTTGTGTGCCGCGGGTGCCGAGTGCCATACATATTTGCTTTTATTTTATGATTAACAATTGCCTTGATATTGCTGAACTTCGTTGTCTTCTCCTTGTGGTAGGTGATAGTCTAAGAGACGATGTATGACTGACTTAGAATCGGAAGATTGAATTAAATCTTTAACATCTGTTAAGTGGAAGGTGTTTGGGGTGTAACTGGGATGTCTGGGTCAGTGTAGATAACAGATAAGTAGCAAGTCCAGGGCTGGAACTGCTGTCTGTTACCACCACTTATCGACTGTCGTTCATTACGACTTTTCTTTAGAGGTAGTAGAATATATGTACTAGGAAAGCTGAGGCTGTGGGAAGGGACAGTTGGATCACACCTCATATAACCTCTGATACAGACAAGTCACCCAAGCGCTGTCTGTGAAACCTTCCAATTGTAAGCCTTGGAGATCAGTGGTACAGTGCTGGACCTGTTAGTGCATAGGACCAAAGTTTTAGTCCCCGTCCATTCTTCTGTTTATTCACTGACAGTCATTCATTACGACTTGTGTTATTATATATATATATATATATATATATATATATATATATATATATATATATATATATATATATATATATATATATATAATGTCGTGCCGAATAGGCAGATTTTGCGATCTTGGCTTAAATAGCAACGTTCATCTTGCCATATAGGACAAGTGAAAATTTGTGTATACAATAATTTCACCAAAATCATTCTGAACCTAACGAAAAAAATATATTTCACTCTGTTTGTTTAGTATTAAATTACTGTAAACAAATCTAAAATATATTTAGTTGGGTTAGGCTAAAATAAATTGCTCTTGCTATAATAAGGTTAGGTAAGTTTTCTAAGATTCTTTTGGTGCAAAATTAAAAATTTTTACATTAACATTAATGAAAAAAAATATATCTTTAAATGTATAAGAGAAAATTTTAAAAAGGACTTAATTTTAAATGAGTTCTTGCTAATTGACCAGTTTTACATATTCGGCACGACATATATATATATAATATATATATAATATATATATATATATATATATATATTTATATATATATATTTATATATATATATTTATATATATATGTCGTGCCGAATAGGCAGAACTTGAGATCTTGGCTTAAATAGCAACGTTCATCTTGCCATATAGGACAAGTGAAAATTTGTGTATGCAATAATTTCGCCAAAATCATTCTGAACCTAACGAAAAAAATATATTTCACTGTGTTTGTTTAGTATTAAATTATTGTAAACAAATCTAAAATATATTTTGTTAGGTTAGGCTAAAATAAATTGTTCTTGTTATAATAAGGTTAGGTAAGTTTTCTAAGTTCCTTTCGGTGCAAAATTAAAAAAAATTGCATCAACATTAACGAAAAAAATATATCTTTAAACGTATAAGAGAAAATTTTAGATAGGACTTAATTTTAAATGAGTTCTTGCTAATTGACCAGTTTTATATATTCGGCACGACATTATATATATATATATATATATATATATATATATATATATATATATATATATATATATATATATATATATATATATATATATATATAGGGAGTTTCACTCATAGGAGGCGCCGAGTTGGTACTCCCGTAGTTGCAAGAGTCTTGTTTGTATATTATATTTGTAGTAAATGATATCCGGAGTTATAGTTTACTACATACATAATATACAAACAAAACGCTCTCTCGAGAGAGAGGTAGAGAGAGGGAGAGAGAGAAAGAGAGTCAAACCCTGTGTAAAAAAGAGAGAGAGAGAGAGAGAGAGAGAGAAGAGAGCTATAATTCAAGGATGGTCAGGAATCCTTAAAGTCTTAAGACATTTGTTGAAGTACACTTCAAATGTTTCAGTGACAAATGTATCACTATCATTTGGGTCCATTTATGTAACATGATATAAAGATGAAAAATCCAAGTTTCATTGGAAAAACAACGAAATATTTGGAAAACTCGCGAACAAATATAAATTAAGTGTATAAACCAAGTACAGAGATAGTGTGTATTGGTCTTACCTGAATCAAGAGGTTTTTATTAATTACAATCTACAACATCGAATATAAGCAGAAAAATAAATGAATGTCAAATTTAAAGAAAAAAAATGTTCATGGTTGCGTTGATGAACCGTTGTCAGATATTACGAGAATGGTTCTCTCAGGAAGCACAAGCAATTGTCTCGGCTGTTTTAGCCGGGATGAGAACATGTTTGCAATAATGAGGAAAGCAGTCGACTATAACTAGCAAGTGGTTATTGCCATTCTCAGAGAGAGAGAGAGAGAGAGAGAGAGAGAGAGAGAGAGAGAGAGTGAGAGTGAGAGAGAGTGAGAGAGACAGACAGACAGACAGACAGACAGACAGACAGAAAAAACTGACAACAGGTAAACAGATCTCTTCCATTGCTCCCTCGAGATAAAATACTGTTAAATTTGGTTAAGGCCATTTATATTACTTTCGAGAAGAAAGCAAACAATGGATTTTTGTGTGTACTCTTAGATACCCTTTGCTGTCTCAAGCCAGATGCCTTTCATTCTAGCCTGTGTGGCACTATGATATTTACCAGTATATGCTATACACGTAAAGTCATGGACCAAATCTGATCATGGATCAAATCTGGTCTCGCCATTGGGCGCTCTTTAGCTTCTCAACAGAGAAAGCTTCATCATCAGCATGCTGTGTTTGAGGCCATCAGTTGCAACAGTCTGCTGACCTGGAACTTAAAGAATTTCTGGTGTATTACAGTTAATGATTAGCAAACAATGAGAGTATTTACCCAGAGGAGCATTATTTACATACTGCGGAAGCAAAGGCATAAAATCTGTTTAAATCTTGATGGAATTCTGTGTTATATTTCTCGGAAATGACCCAAAGTTATGTATTATTTATACTATACAACATTGATGAATAAAATATAGAAAATATATGTTATAAACTATAAAAATTTTTGAATGAGTAGAAAACAGGGATCCACCTTCTGCACTGGAATATACAGTAAATACTCTCAGTTTATGGGCTGTGAAGAGTTCCCATCATGGGAGGTTCCTGGAATTCTAAGAACCTCCCATGATGCTGGGAAACTGTACTAGTATTTCCCTACCTTGTATCGAATTTCTTTGCTTTCCATACCCCAGGTGCATTATAACCTCCACGGGATATGAATTTTCCCAATATATAATAATTATGAACAACACTTGCTTAACCGTCATAGCAACAATAAAATACTGTCGTTAAGAGAAGTGTTCTGACACATTTCTGTGTCCGCAGATTGCTTACCACTTCTTTAACTTTTAATTTGTTAACTGTTCACTGAATTACTTCATCCTTCATTGAGCCATCAATAGAAACTTTCATTCATAAGTTGCAAAATAAAGACCTTCCCCACGGAGAATGATTTCACCAAGACATAGCTATCATGGAGAAGATATATTTGGGAAACCTGGCGATCACTTTAATAGCTGACTAGTGCTGGACGCTGGTGCTGGGGAGCCATACTTAAATCAAGCGACAAAGAATGAAAACTGTGATACAAATTTGTTTAATTTTACGGATTTTTATATTTTTATTTATAATTTAAGATAAGAAAGACTAGTCTCCTCAGTAGTGAACCGCACGTAATATATATGCATAATACCTATGATTTTAATATGTGGTTCTTCAACCGTAAATACCCAAACTGCTGAGCATAAGCTTTAAAAATAGCTCACATAACAGAAAGTAAACTGGTTCAGATTCGTGTTCAGCATCAAAGTTAGCTTAAAACAACCATTTTTTCTGACCTTTATAAAAAAAGTTAATTGGAGAATAATAATTATTACCTCGATTTCTTATCCATTATTTTTCTAATTATATTCATCACCATACACACCTTTCTAAACTCCTCTAGCATTCTTACAGTTTGTCTTCTATATCCTTATTACGCCTTGTTATACGAAAATATTACCTCTAGTGTCTCTCGCTTAAAATTAGGCTTACTATCCTCCAGAACAAAGCCTCACTTATACTTTAATTTATCTTGCAAATCTGTTTATGGAAAAAATAAACAATGGTCCATCTAACTTTGTGTAAAAATGATCCATCTTCCATGATTCGGTTCTTAGTTAAGTGTTTTTCCTCGAGTGTTTCTCCCTGACGTGGGAAAAATTCTCCAATACAGTTACAACATAGTACCAAATACCCAGATTATTAGAGCATATTTTTATTAAGTACAATCAAACAGCACTATCTTTAGCAAATCTGTATTTATAAAATCTGTTTTTCTTACAGTTTTTAGCTGGAACACTGTAACAACTCTTTCTTCGACAAAAATATTGCCAATGTCGATCGTGGATCAAAGTGAGCAGTTCCAGTGTACCGTTAAGTACAAAATACATGAAACAAAACTTTTGGAATTCTTCCATTTATATAGAAAAGCATAAAAGAGGAAATACACTTTGTTTACCATCATCAAGAAACAAAAAGAAATCCCTAGATTATGATTTAACTTTATACTTGTATCCTTGTCTGGACGACGTAAATAATTCCCAGCAATAAAGTTAAAAGATACAACTGGAAAATCAGAAGAGACATTATCACAAATTAAACACTCAAGGACATATACAAAGTTGACAGAGAACAAACAGTTTAAATGAGAATAAATGAGGCAGTGGAACCTAAGAAAGAATTCCTTCAGTGTGCGAATAGCGAACGAACTGAATTAAAAAGAGATGTAGTAAAGGCTAACTCAGTAAAGACTACCCTGACCTAGTAATCTAGACCTAATAATAGAAGTACAGAGGGGATAAGGTGCTAGAGATTACCAACCAAGAGCACAATTAAGTGAACACAATTATGTGAAACTTGGCTTACTAAGCCTGAATAAAGCAGCTAGACAGGTTAGTGTCAGAAAGCATGCAAGAACAGTCAGGCATGCAAAGGCAGGAACTATAGGTTAGACAAGAAAATCATTCGGCATGAGCAAGTTGGAAACCAAAGACTTACAAAGTCTGTAATAAATATGTACCATTCTGAAAACCTAAAAGAAAATCAGATAATCCAGACACAGGCATGAAACAATGCAGTTAGACAAGTACAGGCAAGCAGGTAGGTACAAGGGAACAGGCAGAAAGTGTTTCTACCATGTATACCTGGTGAAGGATTCACCTGTGAGGCTTTAGGTGCATTGGTGAAGGATCATCTAAAGCCCTTGCCATCTGCTGGCGCCCGCCTGTTGGCTTATTCCGTCTTTGGAAGGAATTGTTGATGGTTTCGTGGGGGATGGGGGGGAGGGGTAATTTTGGTAGGTGAAGTAGTGTGGTTATGGGTCTGAGTTACGTGGGATTGGTCTGTGCTGCTGAAAGGAATTATTATCAAGTCACTTTTTACTTATTTCATTCTTTCAGCAAGCCAAATACTTTTAAGCGTGACTGAATATTCTCTTAAAAATATATTGACTAGGTGTTACACGTTATTTATACTTCATTTCCTTGTTTGCAAGATTGTGAAATAGTGTTACTCTCAAAACTTTACTGCCAAATCTGTGCATATTTCAGGTATTTTCCTATTATAAAATTTATGTAAAATACTTGATTTAGTATTATCTCAGTATTGAGAAATGTTATGGTGATACCGACAAGATGTGGTAAAGACACTTAAGTACAGATCAGGACATTTATTAAAGGGAATGTTCCATAATTTTTAAAGGGGTGGACCGGTAAGCCAGCGGAAGGCCTCGGTCAGATGACCAAAAGCTCCAAAGGCGGGTCATCATCTGACTAAGACCCGCGTCAGGAAACACTTGTCCTGTTTCCTGACGAACCTTACCTAACCTAACCTAGTGCTAATACAGAGTTAATTAACTAGGGTAACTACTCCCTTCGCGGCTTTTCACCTCGGACTCCTGCAACCGTATTTACTCATTTCTTAGTAATTTCGGTAATAGGACTGACAAAAGCCACTAGTGACAACCATCGATGCCTCCTAATACTGTGTACCTAAGTTATTTTCTTGGTTCTGTTTATTTCTCTTGTAGTAAGTACATCAGTCTGGTGTCAGTCTGTCACAGATATACATGTGAAGAGATAGATGAAGAGTGCAGTATGGATACAGTAAAAAAAAAAATTAAATATTTGTCTACAGTAAAAGACATATGATGTACATTTTTTTATGATAACATTTCGTTCTGTATGGAACTTTATTAAGCCAGAGTGAAAACATCGTCGCCGTCTCGCCTTTTTATCTTAGATACTGATTTCTATGTTCATCATTGTTTATTAATTTTAAAAGATTGATATTTTGTACGTGAGAAAATGCTAAATACACCTTCAAAATATGCTAGATGGAATTTCTAGCTATGACAGTGTCTTAGAGTTTATTTAATTCGCAAATTTAATGCTAAATTCATCAAAAATATGCAAAGTCATAATTTATGTTACAGCGTTGTAAAGAGACACCATCTGCGCGATGCCAGCCCCAGTCTCATATCTTAACTGAGAATATAGAACACACTCGGCGTGAAAATAATATATGTATATTCTTGTGATGGTATGTGTGTCCTGGTGATATGTGTCCTGGCGACAGTGTTTTATGATAGTACGTGTTCATTTGAAAGCGTGTATCCTAGTAACTGTGTCTTCTGATGATTGTGTGTGTTCTGGTGATGGTGAGTGATAATGTGTTCTGGTAATGGTGTGGGTGTGACTAAGTACTTAACTGAAAATGATTAAACATTAAAATGGTATAAAATACCGACAGGTTGTTAGGTAAGACACATATGCAACAGTTAGGTATCTTTATTGTGAAACGTTTCGCCTACACAGTAGGCGAAACGTTTCACAATAAAGATACCTAACTGTTGCATATGTGTCTTACCTGAAAATGATTAGTTTTCATAGGCTTTTTCTTTGATTATTTTCAGCTCATTATTTTAAGCTCGCCCCATCCCCACCTAGATTGAAATCCTTGTTTAAATCTTCCCAGAATGAAACCTTAGCTAGGTTAGTGATTGCGTCTCCTGGTGATAGTATCTTCCGGTAATAATGTGTGTCTTTGTGATAGTGTGTCCTGGAGATTGGTCCCAGCAGTGTGGTGGTTCAGCTGGGTGGTATTCACTTCATCACTGCACAATTTCCTCCTTAGCCTTGATTAGTGGAGGAGAAGTCCCCTGCTGCTCTCTCCCTTCCCTTAATTACTTCTCTGTGTAACGTTGCGTGTCTCAGAACGTAACCTTAGTCACCCTTTCTGCTTTTTAAGTAACTATTTTCTTTGTCCATTTTTCTTTTCATGTCAGTGAAAGATTTTTAAATAGTTATTAAATGTCTTATTTTATTACAACTGTAAAACTTTTTTCAAAATTATTTGATTATTAAAATTACAGGGATATTGTCTTACAGCAGTAAATGCTTTAATTATATGTAACAAATCAGTTTCAGAAAATATGAAGAGATTAGCCAACCAGAGCAATTCCATCTTCTTTAGAAATGTTACAATGTTGTATTTATGAAATACTCTGGCAACATACAGAATTAGACTGTGTCTGTTATGTCTATGTGTCTGCTGTGTCTGTTTTAAAAAGTAGAAGTAATTTCCTGCTTTGCGTTGACTGTCGAAAATGAGAAAATATAAGGAATTTTAGTTTTATGAATGTTTCGGATTATTTATTACATCAAAAAAGTCAAGAAATTCGGGACTGCAGAATCTATAAGCAAGTAACAAAAACCCAACAACCCTACGTTTATTATATTTGCCAAGGTGGGAGAAAAATGCGTAGGTTACGCTTATTCCGTTATTTTCTGTACACTTGAAACTTCAGATTGAATTTGATTTTTTAAGGGTTTTAATATCTAACTCCCTCCCTTTCTTATATTGTTCATTCTTGGTAGTGAATTAAAGTAAGGATTCCACAGAGTTTAGGCGAAATTTGATAAGTTACAGATACAGCTGTATTGAGGCAATATTTTGAATGTCGACATTACGTAGCCAGTTCACGGAAGTATGGGCAATGTCAGTGTAACATTCCTTGTCGAGGCATTCCAAGTATAGTTTGGCAAGGATAACACTGATAAATGAATCCACCATCACTGTTTCTACTGGTAGAAATAATTGAATGAGAAATAGGTGAGATCAGTAAAAATGTTTGCTAGGATAATGAAGATCCAGTCTGGAGTTGATGTTACTGCAGAGCACAGTGATAGTTGGCTCAGCCGGGACCTGAGTAAAAGGAGAAGTGGCGTCCAAACTGGCTAATATTTTGTTATTCATACTGAAATCCCCAATACTTCTTAGGTTACCGGAATATGGTACGCGGGTGTGGCTAATGATATCTTGAAGTTTCGACAGATGTTTAGCCAGACTACCGGTTAATTAGTGTGGCACACTGTCACTAAAGTGAGGGATATCATGGGGGATGTTAATTTTGAGCGATTTTTGGGAGTTTGTACATCCAGGCAGGTTTGAGTGTTGTCGTTATAAAGGATCTTTTTGCCCACTTTACATCGTCTTCGAATTTTTGTTTGATTAGATTGAAACAGCTTTGTGGTTGTCAGTTTTTTTTCCGTTCTCAATGCAAGTCTCTTAGGTGCTGGAATCCTGTAGAATGTCTAAAATTTTTATAATGTACTGAGTTCGGTCATAATTACATAGTCTTCTCCTGCGTCTACTCATGAGAACTTCATGCAATTTTTTGTCCAGCCCTTCTACAACCTTAATATATTTGCCGGAAAATAAGACGAGACTGATATGCTGGTTGGGTTTTGTTTTTTCTGTGCGCGAAAGTGAGTGACTGTAAATATTAACGATAACATCAGATCTAGCTTCTCAGCTCCAAACACTGTTCCCTCAACCGGACTAGTTAGAGTTTCTGCACTTCCTGACTTATATTACTTATACCTTACCATGTATTTGTCATGTATTGGCTTAAAGCTGCTATGTAGGTGAAACGTTGTCTTTAAAATAAACTTTTGGTCTTTAGACAGTATCATATCACAATTCTGAATTCTGAATTAATCATAATTGTGGTAAAACTGCTTCAATATGGAACCTTAATTAAGCCTGGCATAATGCTAGTCTTTTCCAGAGGTATTACAACCTCTGGGGACTTAACTTCAATTTAGCGAGGAGATGGTGCTTTCCATGTCCACTTCTTATTTTACCTTTACTCATATACTTCCTCCACCACTATGGACTCGCCTCAGAGTACGGTAGCCGCACTCTCCTCAAGGCTTAAGGATCCCTCAACGTAGCGCTCTTGCTGGGTGACCTTTACAGGCGCATTCAACCCAGAGAACAAACAGAAATATTTGTACCTTAGCCTTCGTCCTCATCAAACTGTAGAAATGTAAACTGCAGCGGAAACAGCGTGAACATATTGCTTGTAGCTGAGTAAACTGACTTGATATTATAGCTAAATTTCCAGGTATTCACTCAAGACAAGAGTAAATGAAGTTTTGAGCCTCAGTCTTAAAGTCTCCAAAGTATTTAGAAAGGCCAACCATCATAACGATCTCATCTCCGATAGCTATAAATTTAGAGACAGCCCCATCCAGAGAGTATATAACCTGGATAACTTCGCAGTAACCCTCCTGAACCTCCATTTCCTTCTCTATCCTGCAAGAAAATCATGGATCTAGGACTGGTCCAAAAAAATAAATATCAAATATTGCACAATACTCTAAGAATGATGCGTTGTAATCATGAAAAACAGGATACAAAAGAAAGATGAGAGACTTTATCTAACAAATCACTAGCAATGAAGTAAAGAAATCCACAAAGCTGCTCTTGCTTGACGCCCAGAGGGTTCTAAACAAATCTGACGCAGACAAAACGTAGTACTACATAATCTACACCTACCACAAGCCTTCCAGGATGCATGGACTCCCGATAACACACAAATCTATCAATTTCGTGGGACATATCACTAAGGAATGGCTAGTACACTGCACTAGATGTCTGGCACTCTGGTCAAAATCCTGTAAAACTTTTAGGTACCATTAGCAAACCTCACCTGCAACATTCCCTTGATATGCCAAGTAAAATTACCGACATTATCGTGAAGAACAAAACGATAGCCAGTTACGACGTCATTTCTCAATTTATTCCACTATATTACCACACTATATCCTTCACTGTAAATTCACCTATAGCCTGGACTTTGTATTCCTAGACTAAATGTTATTGCGGGTGGCACAAAAAGAAAAACGAAAGTTTCGCATAGCTTACGGAGGAAGAATTCTGTTCCACTTCCCCGTGGAGGTAAGAGGAAATAAACAAGAACAAGAACTAGAAAGAAAATAGAAGAAAAGCCAGAAGGGTGTGTATATATATGCTTGTACATGCATGTGTAGTGTGACCTAAGTGTAAGTAGAAATAGCAAGTCATACTGAAACCTTGCATGTTTATGAGACAGAAAAAAGACACCAGCAATCCTACCATCACGTAAACCAATTACATTCGTTTACACTCACTTGGCAGGGTGGTAGTACATCCCTGGGTGGTTGCTGTCTACCAACCTACTTCCAAGGATCTTTGATGTTGTAATACTTAAAATCAAACACTACGTAAAATTTTAAGTCTACAGAAAGTCCTCGGATATGGATTACGTTTGAATTTTTTTCCACCTTGAACATCACACTAAATGTTGAGGTGATATTGGATTTTTTTACGTGCCTATAAAATCTGCAGTTCCACCGATACCTTCCTGAAAGTCTAATTTCTTTTTTTATTTATTTCATCTATGCCTTTCAGTACAACAAACAGACAAGAACACATCCTACAAATTACCCTCGTGGCTATCCAAATTCCTACTAACATCCACAAGAGTGTTATCAATATTACAGTTGTCGCCTCTTAAACAATTCAGGATATTGCGAGACCCACGACGTCCCGCGGCCACATTAATATTGAGGCTGATGCTTATAGAATTCCCTGTGGTGAGTGTGATGGAGAATACATTAGTAAGACTGCACCCAGAATTTTAGCTATTAGAATTATATATATATATATATATATATATATATATATATATATATATATATATATATATATATATATATATATATATATGTCGTGCCGAATATGTAAAACTGGTCAATTAGCAAGAACTCATTTAAAATCAAGTCCTTTCTAAAATTTTCTCTTATACGTTCAAAGATATATTTTTTTCATTAACGTTGATGTAAAAATTTATAATTTTGCACCAAAAGAACAATTTATTTTAGCTTAACCCAACTAAATATATTTTATATTTGTTTATAATAATGTAATGCTAAACAAACACAGTGAAATATATTTTTTTCATTAGGTTCAGAATGATTTTGGAGAAATTATTGCATACACAAATTTTCACTTGTCCTATATGGCAAGATGAGCGTTGCTATTTAAGCCAAGATGGCAAGTTCTGCCTATTCGGCACGACATATATATATATATATATATATGTCGTGCCGAATATGTAAAACTGGTCAATTAGCAAGAACTCATTTAAAATTAAGTCCTTTATAAAATTTTCTCTTATACGTTTAAAGATATATTTTTTTCATTAATGTTAATGTAAAAATTTTTAATTTTGCACCAAAAGAATCTTAGAAAACTTACCTAACCTTATTATAACAAGAACAATTTATTTTAGCCTAACCCAATTATATATATTTTAGATTTGTTTACAATAATTTAATACTAAACAAACACAGTGAAATATATTTTTTTCGTTAGGTTCAGAATGATTTTGGCGAAATTATTGCATACACAAATTTTCACTTTTCCTATATGGCAAGATGAGCGTTGCTATTTAAGCCAAGATCGCAAGTTCTGCCTATTCGGCACGACATGTATATATATATATATATATATATATATATATATATATATATATATATATATATATATATATATATATATATATATATATATAATGTCGTGCCGAATAGGCAGAACTTGCGATCTTGGCTTAAATAGCAACGCTCTTCTTGCCATATAGGGCAAGCGAAAATTTATGTATGCAATAACTTCGCCAAAATAATTTTTAACCTAACGAAAAAAATATATTTCACTGGGTTTGTTTAGTATTAAATTATTGTAAAAAAATCTAAAATATATTTAGTTAGGTTAGGCTAAAATAAATAGCGCTTTTTATAATAAGGTTAGGTAAGTTTTCTAAGTTCCTTTTGGTGCAAAATTATAAATTTTTACATCACCATTAATGAAAAAATATATCTCTAAACGTATAAGAATTTTTTTTAGAAAGGACTTAATTTTAAATGAGTTCTTGCTAATTGACCAGTTTTACATATTCGGCACGACATATATATATATATATATATATATATATATATATATATTATATTAAAATAATTTAATACTAAACAAACACAATGAAATATACTTTTTTCGTTAGGTTCAGAATGATTTTGGCGAAATTATTGCATACACAAGTTTTCGCTTGTCCTATATGGCAAGATCGCAAGTTTTACATTCGGCACGACATATATATATATATATATATATATATATAGATGTCGTGCCGAATGTAAAACTTGCGATCTTGCCATATAGGACAAGCGAAAACTTGTGTATGCAATAATTTCGCCAAAATCATTCTGAACCTAACGAAAAAAGTATATTTCATTGTGTTTGTTTAGTATTAAATTATTTTAAACGTATTTAAATTATATTTAGTTGGGTTAGGCTAAAATAAACTGCTCTTGTTATAATAAGGTTAGGTAAGTTTCCTAAGATTCTTTTCCTGCAAAATTATAAATTTTTACATAAACATTAATGAAAAAAATATATCTTTAAAAGTATAAGAGAAAATTTTAGAAAGGACTTAATTTTAAATGAGTTCTTGCTAATTGACCAGTTTTACATATTCGACACGACATATATATATATATATATATATATATATATATATATATATATATATATATATATATATATATATATATATATATATATATATATATATATATATATAGTAGGTTGGTAGACAGCAACCGCCCAGGGAGGTACTACCGTCCTGCCAAGTGAGTGTAAAACGAAAGCCTGTAATTGTTTCACATGATGGTAGGATTGCTGGTGTCTTTTGTCTGTCTCATAAACATGCAAGATTTCAGGTATGTCTTGCTACTTCTACTTACACTTAGGTCACACTACACATACATGTACAAGCATATATATACACACCCCTTTAGGTTTTCTTCTATTTTCTTACTAGTTCTTGTTCTTGTTTATTTCCTCTTATCTCCATGGGGAATTGGAACAGAATTCTTCCTCCGTAAGCTATGAGTGTTGTAAGAGGCATGGGGCTAGTAACCCCTTCTCCTGTATATATTACTAAATGTAAAAGGAGAAACTTTCGTTTTTCCTTTTGGGCCACCCCGCCTCGGTGGGATGCGGCCGGTGTGTTGAAAGAAAGAAATATTCTTTTTAAATTTAATTAGAATAATACATGTTTTTTTCATTTTTCAATATTTATAAGCAAAGTTTAATAACTTTAAACTGTGTAATGGAAATGTGTCAGTTAATTCAGTTTAATAATGAAGAGATGTTACTCAAGTTCTGAACTATAATTTAAGTTTCGGTTTCTCAACATCATAATTTACGCTTTTTTCAGGTTTGAAAATGCTTTTAGTTTTATTTTTTTTAAGTTGACGGTATTATGAGCGTTGGATAATTTAGTTTCATGAATATTGTAACTGGTAATTAGTGAGACTTGCGATTTTTGTAATTGATTTCCTATAATGACTTCATCGGATTTCTAAATATATAGATAGATTAAGAAATATAGTACTGTTATAGTTTTTTTTATTTGTAAGCCCCACGAGGGTGAATGTAATTAAAATGAGAAATGACATTATCATCTCAGAGAAATTATGTTATTTAATTTAACCTCCCAGGGTTATTTAACGCCTACTGAGGAATGAGAACTCTTATATAATGAGCATATTATTAAAAAATGTAAGAAAAGTATGGGTATCGGTATCAGCATTAGCCTGAAAATTGCGTATCGGTATCGGTAAGGATTTTGGTATCATCTTATTCCTAATACTGACATAGTGCAACAACCTGGAACAGCTGGATTCCGTGCAAAATAAGAAAAATGACTTCTCATGATTCGCTTATTAAAATTTGTCAGTTTTAATTAAACGAATTATGATTAGGATTTCTATTCAGTAACTTAATGCTAGTTTTGAAAGTCGTCAAATCCTAAACATTGACGCATTCGACAAGAAAGATGATACCCTATAAGTTTAGTCTGAGTTACTTAAAATTTGCTAATAAGCTAAATTTTTTCTCAAAATTAGAAATCGTTTGACTCTGTGTGATAAATATGTAATGCTTCATACTTTCTACGTTAATGTGTCTTACTTCGAATCCATTTTTCACTGGGGTTTGTAATTATTTATAGAAACATAATCTGTGCAAGTTTCATTAAGACTAGTTAGTGTTTTGGGTTCTGTGACAGACGAGAAAACTCTCTTCCACGGGAAACACCCGGAAAGTATCACAGAGTTACTGACACAGGTGTGTCAGTATGTGTGTATTTGTGTTTCCTTATGTACACGTGTGAACACACACACAAGTACAGATAGGCACATGCATTCATACGCATACGCATTTATATACACATTTATACGAACACACAAGCAAATATGTGCACAGGCAATAATACACATATGTATACAAACGCGCACGTACAAATAAGAACATGGATACACTTACATAAATTCATATACATACATATAAACAAGTGCAAATTCGCAAACATATGCATACAAAATTATCATACATTCCGAGATGCATACGTGCATACATACACAAATGCATAAATGCGTACATTCATTCAAAGAGAAGGACCCGGGAGCAAGCATAGTGTCAAACATATCACCAGTGGCTCAACCGAATAACCTGTGTTACCAGTACTCACCTGAAAATCAGAGAGTGGCCTTCAGAAATCTCAACGAATACGCAGCACCAGTATGCAACCCACATCTGAAGAATTAGGTTAAGAAACTGGAGAAAGTACAGAAATATGCAAAGAGACTGGTTCCAGAGGTAAGGGACGTGAGCTACGAGGAAAGGCCAAAAGAATTGAATATATCGACACTAGAGGACAGAAGGAGCAGGGGAAACATGGTAACATAAAAATAATCACAGGAATTAATAGCGCAGAGAGGGACAAATTGTTCGAGAGGCGGGAAACAGGACCTCTAGGGCACAACTGGAAGCTAAAGACACCCTTAGTCACGGGAATATTAGAAAGTATTTATTCAGTCTCAGGGTGCTCGGGAAGCGGAATGACTTAGATGAAGTGGTGAAGGTAGACTCCGTACATGTTTTAAGAGTAGGTAGGGACCACGAGATTAGGAGAAAGTGAATGTGCCAAGCGGCAAATTGAGAGGCAGAGCTAAGTCACAACCCGTTTAAAGACACACATAGGTGAGTACATACATGCATACATACAAATACATTCCTAATATACATATACATGTATGAAATCACAATATCCACACACACACACGAACACTAATATATATATATATATATATATATATATATATATATATATATATATATATATATATATATATATATATATATATATATATATATATATATATATATATATATATATATATATATATATATATATATATATATATATATATATATATATATATATGCAAGACAAGCCACAGATGGGGGAAGGGGTGAAAATCTTTGTCTCAAGTGCTTTCACACTTCTCAGACACTTCTCAGTGGGTAGAGTAGGCTAGGGCCTCCGAGTTTACAGAAAGAGGGAAATGGAAAATTACAAGGTTACACATAATACCAGCATTCTGTAGGTGAGTTATCCACTACTGTAACATAAGAACATAAGAACGAAGGAACACTGCAGAAGGCCTACTGGCCCATGCGAGGCAGGTCCAAGTCTCCTACCGGCTTAAGCCAATGCACCCAACCGAGTCGGGTCAGGTCACATTGACTTAAGGGAGGAACACGGCAACCGACCTGGTAGCACAAGCTATCAGGTCCAACTCACACCCACCCACATCCACTCATGCATTTATCCAACCTATTTTTAAAGCTACACAACGTTCTGGCCTCTATAACTGTACTCGGGAGTTTGTTCCACTCATCCACAACTCTATTACCAAACAAGTACTTTCCTATATCCTTCCTGAATCTGAATTTTTCCAACTTAAAACCATTGCTGCGAGTCCTGTCTAGGCTAGATATTTTCAGCACACTATTTATATCCCCTTTATTTATTCCTGTCTTCCATTTATACACCTCAATCATATCCCCCCTAATTCTACGTCTTTCTAGAGAGTGCAGATTCAGGGCCCTTAGTCTATCCTCATAGGGAAGGTTTCTGATACATGGGATCAACTTTGTCATCCTCCTTTGTACATTTTCCAGAGAATTTATATCCATTCTGTAATACGGTGACCAAAACTGTGCAGCATAATCTAAATGAGGCCTAACCAAGGATGTATAGAGTTGAAGAACAACCTGAGGACTCCTATTATTTATGCTTCTTGATATGAAGCCAAGGATTCTATTAGCTTTATTGCGAACACTTATGCACTGTTGTCTTGGTTTCAGATTACTGCTAACCAGAACTCCTAAATCTTTTTCGCAATCCGTAATATTAAGATCTACATTATTTAGTTTATATGTGGCGTGGTTATTGTCCTGTCCAACATTTAGAACTTTGCGTTTGTCTATATTAAACTGCATCTGCCACTTCTCCGACCACTGCATCAGTCTATTCAAATCTTCCTAGAGTGCTCGAATGTCCTCGTCAGAATGAATTCGACGGCCTATTTTGGTGTCATCGGCAAACTTGCCGATGTCGCTCTTTATGCCCTCATCTATGTCGTTTATGTAGATTGTGAACAGCAGGGGGCCCAACACTGACCCCTGTGGAACACCGCTCGTGACGCTTCCCCACTCCGACTTCTCTCCATTTATGCAAACTCTCTGCTGCCTATTTGTCAACCATGCCTCTATCCAGGAAAAAAATTTCTCCTCCTATTCCATGTGCCTTAATTTTCCTCAATAGTCTCTGATGTGGGACCCTGTCAAAAGCCTTACTGAAGTCCATATACACAATATCATATTCATTACCATGATCTACCTCCTCAAATACCTTAGTGAAAAAAGTTAATATATTCGTAAGGCAGGAACGCCCCTTTGTAAAACCATGCTGAGATTCGTTGATTAATTTATGCTTTTCAAGGTGGCTACGAACTGCCTCGGCAATTATTGATTCCATAAATTTTCCCACTATGGAGGTTAGGCTTATTGGTCTATAGTTCGAAGCTAAGGACCTGTCACCTGCTTTGAAAATAGGTATCACATTTGCCATTTTCCACTTATCTGGCACCATGCCAGTTTGTAGTGATATGTTGAAAAGATTAGCCAAAGGTGTGCTAAGCTCCTCTTTACATTCCTTTAGAACCCTTGCATACAGTTCATCAGGGCCTGGGGATTTGTTAGGTTTTAATTTATGTATTTGCCTAAGGACCATGTCACTTGTGACCCTAATCGTGCACAGTTTATTATCGTCCTGTTCTACATAATTTATCATTACTGGAATATCGCTGGTATCCTCCTGTGTAAAAACTGAGAGGAAGTATGTGTTAAAAATTCTACACATTTCCTTATCACTGTCAGTGAGCTGACCCGAGGAACTTTTGAGTGGGCCTATCTTGTCCCTGATCTTACTTCTGTATACCTGAAAGAATCCTTTTGGGTTAGTCTTCGATTCTCTTGCAACTTTAACCTCATAATCTCTTTTTGCTTTTCTAATTTCCTTTTTTATTTCTCTCTTTAACTGAATATATCGATTTCTTAATTGCCCCTCTCCTCTTTTGATTTGCCTATATATGCCTCTCTTTTGACCAATCAGATATTTTAATCTATTGTTCATCCATTTAGGATCATTTTTGTTTGATCTGATTTCCCTATTTGGAACATAATTTGACTGAGCAGCTAGAACTATGCCCTGGAAAGCATCATATCGGCAACCATCACCACCTACCTGACCCTTAGTCAGGTCATTCCAGTTCAGCCCACCTAAGTAATTTTTCAGTCCTATGAAATCAGCCAAGCGAAAGTCAGGGACGGAGACTTGATTGCCATTATTAGGGGAATTCCATGATATATTAAAACTGAGTGATTTATGATCACTTTCCCCAAGCTCATCATTAACCTCAAGATTATTAATTAGTGTTTCCCTACTGGCAAGAACCAAGTCAAGGAGGTTATTTCCTCTAGTTGGCTCTGTCACAAACTGTTTTAAAAAACAATCCTGGATCGTATCAAGTTCTCAGTGATTTGAAGAAGCTTAGGGTTGGCTATTAAATCTTCTAGTTTTTCTACTTCCTGCAAACTTGGAGGCCCTAGCCTACCCTCACCCATATGAGGTGGGACGTGGGAGGGTAAGTGTATGGGTAGCAAATGAACTAGTGCCTCTCTCCATTTTGAGAATCTGTAACGGGTGTCACTCACGCTACCATACTCTTACAACATTTCCCCACATTTCTCCTGTTGCTACTTTTGCAACATTGTGCAGCTCCTGATGACTCAGTGAAAAGTGTGAAAGTACTTGAGCTAAAGATTTCCACCCCCTGTGGCTCGTCTTCCATTGCTAAGTTCGCCTGTCTGCGATTGTTTGTATGTGGATATACATATAAACATACATACAATTAAAAAATTTGCATTCGTGTGTACATGCAGGAACATAAAATATCCTTACCTGCATCAATAAGCACAAAAATGTCCACTTGAATAAATATGCAAAAAGTACACACGTGCATACACTGATTCGCACAAGCACACATGTTTGCATATTTTGATGCATTAGAATTTTTGGGCTTGAGGGATATAGGGATATCTTTCTCGGACCGCCCACTGACCCAAATATATCTACTGTATTTCTTTTGATCGGGACGCTTAATCTCGTCTCTTACCTTATCATCTCAGTGATTAACGCTCTGATTGTCAGCTCCGGTAGACGACACTGCAGCCAAAAGTTGTACTATGGGACCTTTATTATTATATAAAAAAGAATCATTAAAAACACATTAGATGATTCTCCCTGGCTCGTCAGTTAAGTTGGCGCTACTTAGTATACTCGCACCGACTTAGTGGCAATGTTTGTGTGCTGGCGTACTGAATGTTTGCTTTCTGACTTGATTATGTGTTGAACTGCTTCCTTGTGGAACTGCTTGCTGACTGACTTGCCTGCGTGCTGTCTTGGTTACATTCTCTCTAATTTGTTTACTGGCATGCTTTCTAATATACTTGCTGAATTGTCTGCTGACCTGCACATCGACCTTCTGGCTGGTTTGTTGGATTCTTCCCGTGTTTACATGATTCCTTGGATGGAACCACATTACCTTCACTTCCTAATTCAGTTTGACCTCAATGGGTTTAGCACTTACTCATGAGGTTAATAATACCTGCCAACTCTATGAATATACCAGCCGTGAATGGCTCTAATCTGAGACACAAATTCCGTATAATACAGCTCCTAGAGTCAACGTCAATGCCAGGTAACATCTATTCATATGTGCTTACATAATTGTGAATGGCAACCGAGTCAAGAGGACATGAATTAGCAGCGCCCTTCAGCATGTAACCTGGTTATTATTTCTCCAATGTACTGCCATATATCTTCTCTCTCGCCACTCTAATTGCCCAACAAGCAGCAATTAAGAGTCGACGACAAGTACAGTCAGGCTTGCTAATATCATCTCCCTGGAGCTGTCTAAATTACCAGTGGGATTAAGGTTGTCTGGTTCTCCTTTGATGACTCGACGGTGGTGCTCACAGCAAATACTACACACACTACACCTAATGATAAACACCCAGCACCATACTTGCTACACTCACCACACTTGACACTACATTCCCAGTAACTACACCTGCTGACGATACACTGTGATGCCTCCTACGCCTATCCTTAAACCCACCACAGCTGACGCTACAGATCCAGGAGTGAGGAGCTCGCTACAACTACTACAGCTGACGCTATAGACCCAGCGCAGTGATGCTCACTTCAGCTCTGAACCCACCACAGCTGATGCTACAGACACAACACAATATTCCTTGTTGAGAGAGTGAGAGATCGAGATAGAGAGGGAGAGAGGGAGGGAGGAAGAAAGAGAGGAAGAGAGGGAGGGAGGAAGAAAGAGAGGAAGAGAGGGAGAGGATAAAGATAGTTTATAGGAGAGTGATAGCGAGCTATTCGAAAGCAATGGTGGTGAGTTAGAGAGGGAGCGGCAGGGAGATGAAAGATGGAGGAACAGTAGCGAGCGAAAAGAGGAGGGATTTTGAGCAAGAGAGAAAGCGGTGATGACCGAAAGATGGATGAAGAGTTGTTAGCGAGAAGGGGGGAAAGGTTGGTAGAGGAATGAAAGAGGGACGGCGAGGGAGCGATGGATGTAGAGCAGAGAGAGAGAGATAGAGAGAGAGAGAGGGAGAGAGAGAGAGAGAGAGGAGGGGAAAGGACGAGTGGAGAGCAAGAGAAGGGAAGGACTGAGAGACGTACTCAGGGATCTGTGTTCATACTACCAGGTACACGGTGCTCAGCCTCGCAGATGAGTCGCTACCCTCTCGTGTATACATGGAGTTAACTAGACCAAACATTACACACACTCTGCACGATAAACCATTCAGTAAACTGGGTAAATTATTCAGACTGATTTGATGTAGTCTTTTTGCACTGCAACAATAATTTGATTATTAGGCGTCCCATATATTGTTCACTGATTTTTTTTTATTTTTTCATGCATTTTTTCAATTCATTTCTTTCATAACTCGAGAACGTCTCTTTCAATCAGATCCAAAATATTTAAAACTTATGTACGATAAAATAATTCACATGTTCGTATATATACCGAAAATTGTTTAACACATTCCCATCCTTCTGGAAAGGCTCAGATAATTTCCAAATCCTATGTAGCGTAGTTTTAAATGTTCAAAAAAAAAAAAAAAAAGGTGCCAAAAAATTGGCGATAACGGAGGAGTGAAATTCAAATGTACAGGAACAGAGAACTAAATCTGACCGATTTTTCTGAAACCGATAAACACATGAAAGCTGAATATAGCTCTGAGGCTGTTTAAAACTAGCATTAGGACAGAATTTGGTTCAAGGACAAATAGACTAGTTCCCGTACTGGCTTCCGTGTGAGATATATTTTCCTCTACTTGCTAAGTAGTGACTGTTGGAATCAAGCTTCATCAGAGTATTCAACCAAAAATCTTATTTCTATTCACAAATCCAGAGATTTGGCAAAAATGGGTAAAATAATTTTATAGTCTGAATTAAAAATAGCAATTACGAGATAGATTATTATTATTATTAATGTAATCATGGGGTAGCGCTAAACCCGTAGGATTATACAGCGCATGTGGGAAGGGAGGATGGAAGGTATTCAGGGTCAATTCAGGGAACCGGAGCACAGATTCAGTTCCCTAGATATAGAGCCCATCACCAGCGTCAAGGAACCTCCCTTGAGTGGAAATTATTACGAGACAGAATATAATTGTGATGTTAATTAACTGTTGCCTTAGTGTTTCGAGCATCCATATCGCCCAGTAGTGACCTCCTACGAGCAATCCTGTAACCATCTTGCAAGAGGTTCTGAACACTGATGTTCATGTCTCTTCATCACGTCATCTTTACTAAGCACCAACCTACACAGATGTCAAATTTACATTTACACCGCTATCTCGAAGACCTTTAAAAACTTTTTTTTTATAGTTACTTCGCAACAAATCAACCATCCCTTCCCGAAATACTTTTCCACCAATCACAGAACTACACACACACCCCTACACTCTTTCACTATCCATCCCAGACACATCCGTCCAGTATTTTAGAAGCTTACCCTTCACTTGAGCCACGTAAAGACTCCCTCTCTAATGCACTTTCTTCAACTATTCCACACATTACATTGCCTTCCACTTCCTTGCTTCCAGTGATACTTGAAGACATAACGGCTTATCTCGGAGAGAGAGAGAGAGAGAGAGAGAGAGAGAGAGAGAGAGAGAGAGAGAGAGAGAGAGAGAGAGAGCAGGAAAGAACACTAGATAAGTCCCATTAGAAATGAGGAAACTGTCTAGGACTCTTCATCAAGATCTAATGAAGCAAACTAATTGCATGACTGAAAATAACAATACATCATTCCAACCTGATTATTTCAATGGTCATTCTTAAAGAACAAATACCATCTCCACTAACATACTATTCATTACGACATAAAATTTGGTTACTCCTCTGCCTTACGTTATCGACCGACCTAGAACATAAACCACTCTCCTCCCTCCCCCGCTTCACTACTGTTGTCTTACTAACAAGTAATAATACATTTTTAATAACATATTAGAGGATACAGGGGTATGTATCTATGTATCTTTTAAGAATTTATTCTAGTTACTCCTCTGGAGATAAAAAAGGATAAGCACTGCAGCATGTCTGCTGGCTTATGCTAGGCCGGTAAAACACTCAACCTATTTTATTTTTTTATTTCTCTTACAGTGCTGTATGAACCTTTTAGGTTTAGCGCTTAGATGTGAGTGTACAGCAGTGTCCATATTAATTGGGACAAAAGTAAATTTTGTGATTATCTCATAATATATCTTAATACACAGATAACCCGCACATAGAAGAGAGGAGCTTACGACGACGTTTCGGTCCGACCTGGACCATTTACAAAGTCACACTTACGAAAAGGAGAGCAGGATGGGTATATATAGGCAGGAGGTGGTGGTAGTAGTAGTAGTAGTGGAGGCGGAAGGAAGTAGAAGTGGGGAAGGTAGTAAAAAGGAGAAGGAGCCAGTCACGGTATTGTGCCTTTTTTTTTTTTAATATATATTAGTCTTCGGTTTGGGTTCTGTTCAGAGGAGTTTGCTACCAATTTCTGGCAACCATCCAGCTGTGGTGTTGCCTTGCGACTTTCTTCAGTGCTACAACAGCTGTTGTTCTGGTAGGCTATTCCTGAAAGCGTGCTCCATGAGTGAATGTGGTTTCACTAAATTCTCATCTTCAACTCATGATTACTGTTAAAACTCATGATGAATGTTACACCTAGGAAGTGTGCAAGTATTGTAGGTTCTTAGAAAGAACGCTGATATGAGTACGTATCAGACAGATCGCCGAAAATTTGAACTGGCAAAGTCAACTGTTGGACGGATTCTGAAGAGAACTGACAACACTGGTGACTGTGGGACGCTGCGTCGAGGAAGATGTGGAAGAAAACGCAAGACAGCACCTCACGATGACAAAGTTACCAGGAGTGTAATTATGTTGGCAGAATTACAGGCAAAATGTTAGGCAAAAGGATAAAAGTGCAACTAATGCAACATTTTATTGTAGCAACGTTTTGCTCTCGAGCAGATTTGTCAGGCCATGACAGTTTGACAGTGCTTCTGTAGAGCTAAACGTTTCCACAATAAAATGTCGCATTATTTGCACTGGTGTCCTTTTACTTGTCAAAAAATAGTGTTAAAGATTCCAAGAAAACTAGCAAAGATCTACAGAGAGATTTGTCTTCAGACTCCATGAAGTTGGCAGAATTGCCAGAAAGCTCGTAAAGAAACAATTATTAACTGCTGCTATGAAGAAGAAATGGCTGCGGTGGGCACTCGAGCACAAGACATGGACGACAGATGACTAGAGAAATTATATTTTCAGAATTTTCAGATGAGGCGCATTTTGAAATACATGGGTACAGATCAATGTAGTGAAACGGAGACAAGGCGAACCTCTTCGGAACGGACTCATTAAGCAAGTGCCAAAACATCCACCTAAGATGTTGAGGTAGTTTTACTGCTAAAGGCCCTGACAAATACAAGGCAATCCTGGCAACTCATTTACTTCCCATTATAGGTAGAGACTTTCCTGGTGAAGATGGCATTTTCTAGCAGGATCTTGTTCCATGCCACACTTCCAAAAAAAATGCTGACATTCTTCCAAGAGAGTGAGCTAAGAGTTCTAGATTGACCATGAAACTCTCCTGACCTCAACCCAATTGGGAATCTATGGGCAATAACAAAATGCAGGATCGTCAAACAGGACTGTTCAGCTGTGGAGAAGCTAATTCCAGCTGCTATTAGGACGTGGTACCACGACGAAGTTGCCAAAAATGTATTCAACACTGGTCAATTCTAAGCCAAAGCACTGCTTGAGAGCAGTGCTTATAAATAAATGGGTCGTCATTTCTCTTATTAAATCAAATATCTGTCATATCACTGCCGTGTATTTTTCAAATAAACATTTATTTTCGGAATATCTTATTTCATTACTGTTCCAAATAATGTGCGTACTACAGTAATAATAATATTTTTAAAGCCACATAAGGCTTTCGCTTCAATGACGCTCCTACGGAGTTTGTTTCACATTGCTTTCTGTTATGTTTTCTAAATCTATTTTTTTTTTCATCTGGAACGTATTGTTGCCAGTCCTGTTATTGTTTAATAGTTTACTCCCGTTATTTATATCCCTTTTATTTTCCCTCTCTTCCATTTAAACATTTCAATCATATTCTCCCTAACTCCAGAGAGTACAGTTCCAGTCCTCGTAGGAAAGATTTCTGATAAGTGAGATCAACACTTGTTATTCTTTTCAAAGCATCTACCTCCATTTTGTAATACTGTAACCAGAACTAAAAAAAATGGTATGGTGCTACTAACTCTGTTAAAAGAGACACGTTCAGTTCAGGATATTTATTATGGGAAACATTTCGCCCTGAGTAGCTTTTTTAGTCCTAATACAGAGATAACTAAGAATGAGTATATACAGTGGCAGGAGTTGATGGTTAGTAGTAGTAGTAGGAGGTAATAAAATAGACACTTGTGCAGCATTTGGGTATTTTTATTTTGGAAACGTTCCTCAACCCATTGACTTCTTCAGTCCAATTCAGAGAAAGGGGGAAGATGAGTTTGAGGTAAGCAGTCATTTAGCTATGAGATGATGTGTTCAGTCCATCAATCTTGATAAAAGTGCAGCAGATTCGTGAAGATGGGGTTCATATACTGATGACAGATGAGGTGTAGCAGTGGTAGGCGGAGTCACCAGTGGACAAACCCACTACCTGAAGTAGGTTGTGCCTATAGATACGAGATGGTGAAACTTTAACAGAATAATGATACCTAAATTTTGCACAAATGTCTCATTAATCAACATGTCGGTTTTCTAAAGCATTTATTCACATCCCGTCATATACAGCAACATCTTGGGATCTTGACATAGGGATTTTTTTCAAAACTTGTGTAACCTATAGACACGATCTACTTATAATAGTTGTTTTGTCCGCTGTTGATTCCGCCTACCACTGCTCCACCTCATCTATCATCAGAAGATAATCCCCATCTCCACGAATATGCTGCACTTTTATTAAAACTGATGAGTGAACACATCGACTTCATCTTCTACCTTTCTCTGCATTATACCGAAGGTATAGAGATATATAATAGATCCAGGGACTGGGCCCCAAAGTTTTGATTGCTGAACAAGATACGATGGTAATGAACTCACATGTTACAAAGGTATTGAATCATGTAAGTTTACTTACTTACGTTTATACAGGGTTACAATCATGAACAAATTATGAAGTAATGAGCAATTCAAAGGTCCACACTCGGTCACAACTATAATGAGTTATTATAGCTGTGACTGGGTCACACACACACACACACACACACACACACACACATACACGCGGCCGCGCTCGCCCACTCTCTCTCTCAGCTCGTAATATGCCTTTTCCCCTTGATATTCGAATACCCATTTTCTTCATGCCAATAAGACACATTGTCCGGGAACTCATCAGGCAAGAAGAAAACGTAGCCCAAAAATTTGAGGCAGCGACGAAATGAGGAAAGACTTCATCCAGTTTAATTACTTTTTGCATCAGAAACTGAAGAGGGAAAACATATAAAGTTTTGGAAAAAGTTTTATAGTTAGTAATGCCTGTCCAGTGTCTGATCCTCATATACCCTTCTTGTTGGGGAAGGGAAGAACATCAATTTATGTTGGTGAATGACCTTTGACCCTGAGGAACTTGAGCTATCTTCCTGTTCCCATTAAATTTGATTACTATTTCCCAGGCGCTGTACGATCTCCGACATGACCACTAACATAGTACAGTGAAACTATTTGCCCAAGATGGAGTTTGGTTACAGTCACCTGCTTCCTGACTAGCCGAAGCGTGGTAAGTTTATTGTGCACCCCATTACTCTCCTGTTGACGGTAGCGCAAGAACATAGATACTCAAAAGGCCTAGAAACTAGAATCCACAAGGGTTAACAGGAGTATATCTGAATATGTAACTGTTGTTATCAAATTTAGGAAAACTTGCTTAATATGCATGTTATCTTATTTTCATTAATAAGATTTCTTCACATATCAGTGAAGATATTATATTAAATAAATTACTCAATAACTAGACAATTAAGCACATCATGTTCTAAAGTAACCACAGGGCTGGCCACATACTGTGTGTTTAGCATTGCTCGTCATCTGTGTCTGCCAAAAATTGTCAGAAGCATTTGTAGCCAAGCCTAATCCTGGCTACTATATCAGTCAATCAGTTGCAAGTTGCTCCATAAACGTACTTATCTACGTTCGGTTCATCTATTCAGGCTTCTAACTACATTGCTTTAACATATATTATACATTTTTATTCAGAGAACTTTTTTTCGGACAACTTCTCAACTTTATCATGAAGGAGTAATCTAATGTGTGTTGAAATCCATAAAAATTGTACTCGTACGTTAATTCTTTTTCCCCAGATGATAGAGTATCAATATCTGGTTTCTGAAATGAAACCACTTACCTATTCGGCACGATATATATGTCTCGTGCCGAATAGGTAAAACTAGTCAATTAGCAAGAACTTCTTTAAAATTAAGTCCTTTCTAATAAAAAATCTTATACGTTTAAACATACATATTTTTTTTCATTTATGCTAATGTGAAAATTAATCATTTTGTACCAAGAGAACTTTAGAAAACTTATCTAACCTTATTATAACAAGCGCAATTTAATTTAGCCTAATCCAAGTAAATATATTTTAGACAAGTTTACAATAACTTAATAATAAACAAACACAATGCAATATATTTCTCTCGTTAGGTTCAGAATGATTTTTGCGAAATTATTGCATACACAAATTTTCTCTTGCCTTATTCGGCAAGAAGAGCGTTACTACTTAAGCCAAGTTTTATCTATTCGACAACTTGCAAGTTTGGCTTAAACAGTAACGCTCTTTTTTCCGAATAAGGTAAGCGAAAATTGGTGTAACAATTTCGCAAAAATCATTCTGAACCTAATGAAAAAAAATACATTTTACGACAGAAAAATAGAAAAATGTAGAAAGTTAACAAAGAAAGAGTAAGGTGATGAGGATATTAAACAATTTAGATAAAGAAAAATGGGATGTCACATTGGAGGGAGAGAAAATGGAAGAAGTGAATGTTTTCAGATATTTTGGAGATGAATTGTCAGAGGATGGGTTTATGAAGGATCAGATGAGGGAAGAAAGGTGAGTGGTGCGTTGAGGTATCTGTGGAGACAAAAAAAAAACATTATCCATATGAATGGGAAGCTTTGGTTGTCAATGCTGCAGCGAGGAGGTGGCTGGAGGCAGTGGAGATGTCCTACCGAAGGGCAATGTGTGGTGTAAATATTATGCAGAGAATTCGTAGTGTGGAAATTAGGATATGTGGAGTTACTAAAAGTATTATTAGTCAGACGGCTGGAAAGGGGTTGTTGAGGATCAAAGTAGAATGACTTGGAGAGCGTATAAATTTGTAGGGAAAGGAAGGCGGGGTAGGGGTCGTCCTCGGAAAGGTTGAAGGGAGGGGGTAAAGGAGGTTTTGTGGGCGTGCGTGAGCGTGTTAGATAGGATTGAATAGAAACGAATGGTATCTGGGACCTGATAAGCTGTTGGAGTGTGAGCAGGGTAATATTTTGTGAAGGGATTCAGGGAAACCGGTTAGTCTGACTTGAGTCCTGGCTAACCGGCCGTGTCCCACCCTGCGTCGGTGGTAAACGGCCGACGTTTAATATATATATATATATATATATATATATATATATATATATATATATATATATATATATATATATATATATATATATACATACGTATATGCCTTTCGTGTTCCAATCAACACACCATAATGCTACAGTGTTGCAGGAAAGAGGATAATATCCGAGCAAACACGTTCAGGGCGTTTTTGCTAGCAAAAACATTCACTCTGAGTGGTGGACGAGGGGCTCGAACAGCGGTTTGTCTAGTCAAGACAAGACACTCCATGATATCCGATTTCTTTAAATGATACATCACTTCTTTAGTCTTTGCCAAGGATGGAAGAAAATCTTGAGCCTCATCGCAGAAGAACGACTGCAGATCACTTTCAAATGTATGTATTTCAATGTAGCATTGGGTGAAAACTGAGTTCCTCTATTCTCATCTCTCCTCTCCCTCCACGCCTTCCTTCTCTCTCTATATTCCATTCTCTCATTCCTTTACCTTCTCGTTATTATTCTCTCCCCTCCTCAATTTCATCCATGTTTCTACTGCTCTTTTCTTTTCCGCTTTTCTCTACTCCTCCCTTTTCTTTCATACACTCCTCCCTTCTCTTTCATACACTCCTCCCTTCTCTTTCATACACTCCTCCCTTCTCTTTTCTTTACCTTTTTTTTTCTACTTGTGAAGATTCACGCAGCCTTACCAGACCCTCAAAGAATATTTGATAAGGCTGGTTCCTCCTCTTGGAAATAAAAAGATTGAAAAATCAGTAATGACATAATAAGATAAACAATTTTATTAATAATTAAAATCAATAAAAAATAAAACACTTAAACATGAAATTAATCCTGTCTGAAGCAAAAATTAAAAAAAAAAAAATGTAATCAATTAGTGATTCAAAGCTAATATGTACACAAAGACGTAGTGGAGAATGGTGCCGTGCCGATGTTCTGTACACGTAGCCTTTGTTGATGATGGGAGGGCGGGATGTCACAGGTTCAAGTGACTGTTGAAACAGAAGACAGTGTCCCAAACACGAGTAGAGATTCTAACGAACAGAGGTTGACTGTGATGCTCTGACCACCACAACATTTGTGAAGCAGGTGAGTTACCAGTGCAGAACCACCTTGAAACGCTGGTGGAGATATAACTGGGAGAAGGCTGTTAGAATGGTGTGTAGCTGACTTAGTGGTCGGTTACATGTGGAAGGGGGACCAGTGTAGATAGAGAGGTAGAGACTGACTCTCAGATCTTGTCAAGATCTATGTTGCCCTTCGGGTATTTCACCTGTGTCGAATGACCCTAGCCGACAATCAAGGAGATTTGATAGGAGCAGCAAGTAAAGTGACTGACCACCGGTCGGAGACGCACTCGTCACATCCCACTGGGTGCAGGTGGGCGGTGGGGGGTGGTGGGTGGCGGTGGGGGTAGCGGGAACTATGCACCCACCCTAACTGAACAAGTATACTGAACACCAAACTACTACCACTATTAATTTATACTTCCACCACACCTATCTAATGAATTTTTCCCTCACAATACTCCCTCAATTATCTTCTCATCCCTAATTTTTTCTCTTCTCCATTGTTTCCTCCGTCTTCTGCCTTTCTCTTCTCTCTTTTCTCGCCTACTTTCCTTGCTATTTTCTCCTTTCCTCTTTATTCATCCTTGCTCTCTTCTCTACCTCTATCACCTCTTTCATCTTTTCTCTCTCCTTTCTACTCCAGCTGGCTTCCCTCTCCCCAAGTCTTCCTTGTTAGCGCTGCACCTCCTTGCATCCAGAATCCTCAGCCTCACAACAGGTAAAAGCCTCATGACCTTCCTGGCTATAGGGCCGACTTACTCTCTACGTCAAAAAATTCACATTTTCCATGCATACTGCATCACTTTCTGTGTCATTTAGCCAATGAATTTCTAATGTTTAGCAGTTTGGAAATATAACATATAATTATTTTACGGTAGAACCTTTCAACATAATTAGAAATTGTGGTAAGTCTAACCCTATCACAATACAGATCAACTAAAACAGTTTTGGGTATTTAAAAATTAAAATGGTATTGAGAAGTATTATCGCCAGCCACCTCAGAGAGCTGTGTTGGTTGGATCTCAGTTTTTTTATTATTAACTTGCTGGTGCTGTTTGTGCTGTTAAAAGGTATGTCACCCGAAGTAAAGTTGATGTGAAGATTACTATTAAAGTGGTTAACTAGTGGCCCTATTGTTGTCTATAATTAATGTTAGTAATACTAAGCTGCTACTCTGAAACACGTGAGGTGAAGATTTTTCTTGCTTGTGTCAGGAGATGAATTTGGAACATGGTGATAAAAGTAGTTGTACATTTATTTTACCCGAAATATCGATGGTTTCTCTTGTAACAGGAACTCAACATCCACCAGATTGACTCCTCAAAACAGTTCAGTGATATAACATCAAGATACTGGTACATGTATAAATATGATCCAAGTCAAGAAACTTGAAGTACAATGTGATGCTGTACATTGTGGACCACCCTTCATGGTCTTAGAATCTAGAATTTACTTATTCTTCATACCATTCTCTGTAAAGACGTTAGATTGATGTGCATGAAAATTCCAGATCATCGTGTGTGTGTGTGTGTGTGTGTGTGTGTGTGTGTGTGTGTGTGTGTGTGTGTGTGTAAACACCGGCCGTCCCACTGAGATAGGGTGACCTGAGAAAGGAGAATTGCCTTCACCATAAATATCATTATCTCGCCAGAAACTTTCTGAAATTACGGATCAGATGTCCCTCGAAACTACAATATTCACACCCACTACTTCAAAGTAGAGGCACTGTACCTCCTACATGCAAGACTCACGCGTAGCTGACTGGTTTCCCCTGAATCTCTTCAGAAATGTTACCTTGCTCACACTCCAACAGCACATCGTCATATAAACTTCTTATCTTCACCCACTCCTAACATGCTTGTACGTGCCTGATGGATGTCCAAGCCCCTCGGATACAAAGCCTGCTTTACCCTGTACCTCCAACCCTTCTTAGGACAACCCGTGCCCTTCTTATCCTCCTCTAAAGATTTATCCATCCTCGAAGTAATCCTATTTTGTTCAATCCTCTAAATGCCACAGCCATCTCAATAATGCCTCTCTAGATAATACTTTTAGTAATCTCTGCGCCTCTTTCTAATCTCCATACTACAACTTCTCTGCATTAAATTCATTCCACACATTGTCCTCACACACGACATCTCCATTTCCTCCAGCTTCCTCTACGTTGCAACGTTTAAATTTCAGACTTTACACCCATATAAGAGTGTTGGTACCACTATACTCTGCTACATTCTCATTTATGCCTTCTTTATCTCCACAGATGTCTCAGTGCAACACTCACCCCTTTCCACCTGTTAGTTCTATGGTTTACTTCATCTTTCATAGAGCAATCCGCCGCCAAGTGCACTTCCAAACATTTTAAGATATTGATACTAGCTTCCTCCATACGCTCTCCCTCCAAGGTGATATCCAATCTTCCGTTACCTGATATTTCTGTAACACTCATGACCTTGCACTTTCCTTTGATCACTTTTAACTTCTATCTTTTACGAACCCCTCCTAAATTCGTCTTCCAACATTTGCAACTTGCCTTCAGAATCTCCCAAAGAGACAGTGTCAACGGCAAAGAACAACTGTGACAACTCTCACTTTGTATTAGATTTTTTTAACCCCACCCCACTACTCAGCATACTAGCATTCAATTGTTTAGCAACCTCCATCTATGAAGATTTTTAGCAACCTTGATGACATAACACATCCCTATTTAAGGCCTACTTTAACTGGAAAATAATCTCCCTCTCCCCTACATACCCTAACCTTAGCTTCACTTGCCTCATATCCCCTCATCAGCTCTACACATCCCTTACCTTTCCTCAAGCCCTTGTCATCTGCAGTCTTATACCTTCATTAATAACTCTTCCGTACACTTTACCTAAAATGCTCAACAGGGTTTTTCCATATAATTCTTGTGCACTCTTTTAAACCTTTTTCCTTTACGCAAGGGAACTCTGTATTCAGTTTTCATAGTTCATTTGAGCAGATTCACAAACCACTTCAAAGCTATATCCTCACCAACGTTTATCATTTCTTTCTTAATTCTATCATTCTCAAGTGTTTTATCCCATTTTATTATTCCCACTGCCTAACGCACCTCCCCTACACACACAAATACCTCTTCTTCACTTCGAAAAGATATATCTCCCTTCATCCCTCTCTCCATCATTTGACAGCTCCTCAAAATTCTCCTTCCGTCTTCCCCATACCTCTATATCCACGTCTAAATAATCTTTTGCTTATAACTAATTGGTTTATAACTGGTCCCTAAGCTCTCTATTTATCTCTTTCCATTTTTCTTTCCAAAAATTGTTGACAAACATCACTCTTGTTTAATACAAACATATATACAGCATGTGAAAACAGTGACCTATTTATGTGATTACAAATCTGTGGTAATTTTAACCAGATAATAAATTCCATGTCAGATATCTCTATGTTTTCTCCTGTAATTACTTTTACACCAGAATAATTGATTTGTCTAAAGGTGGCTTTAGTTTTAGTTTGACGAGAAAACATTTATAATTAAATATATGAGCAAATATTAAGACAGTCACTGGAATCATATTAAAATACCAACACGGTGAATAAATTAAATATCGAGTATTTTTCATTGACATGAAACATGGTCGTTAATGAAGGTGTCCACAACATTATTTTTTTGGGCGATAAGAGAATTTATTGTTCTTTTTTTCTTGTTGTTCGTGCAATACTTTCCTTTTTGTTTGTTCTACATTCTTCTCGTTTTTCATAATATTAGGTTTTCTTGAGGGGACGCCTTGAATTGATTTCTTGAAATTTTTCTTTTTTTTTTCTTCGTCCTAGAAATTCTCCATTATATTTCACCCAGCCTGCTTGTAGAAATGCAATTATTTCCACACTTTCCACCACTCACATACGCCCCATATAAATACCAGGGCCTTACCCAACGCTACGGCTAACTTAAGAGTACAAAAAAAATCACAAACCAACCTATGGCCTGAACATTACCAAAAAAAAAAAAAAAAAAAACACACACACACTACTTATGTGTAGCCCTGCTTAAGCACATCCTCCCAGCAACTGCTAGACTAGTCACTGCACACACACCTCTCTCTTCATGACTCGTCTCATACTCATCCTTCTGCTGTTCAATGTTGAATTCACGTTCATTTAAGTTCTAGCACTATTTTTATGGAGTTCGCCACACTACAAACGCTCCACATTACAAATTTATTACAACAATGTAGTATCCTGCATAATAACCCATGACACGAGAACGCCTCATACAATCTGCTTCAAAATTCCAATGTTTGTGTACGGTAACACGGGATGTTCACCTGCCATATGACCAAAGTTGTTAAACTCCTTCCCAATACCATGGAATGGCTCGGAAAGCTTCCAAAGCTCTCAGTATTCTCAGCTCTCTCTTTATTTCGACAACGGTGAATTTGACCATTCCATGTTTAAAATAATGTGAAATTTGTTATTCTCGTTTAATCATGTCAAATCAATTTCAGTTTACCTCTTGTGAACATCTTTAATATTTAGTCGGTAGTGTATCTTATGGCCAGGACAGTATATATTAAACTTTGAGTGCAGGAAAATTTGTTAATATAGTAAAATAAAAAAAGGTGTAAGTGTTGGAATCCGAGCCATAACTGCACATTGAACCATATGATCGACTTCAAATTCTGAACAGTGGTGTTTTTTCCTGAATATAAGCTCGAGCTGTTAATGGGTGGCATGAATCTCTAATTCTCTACTTTATTAAATAAAAAGCTAATAATTTTTACTTCATAACTAACGAATGCATCTTCTGATGGGTTTCAAAATATTATTGACGATGAATTCTATGATAAGGATGATACCCCATAAGTTTGTTCTGAGTAGGTGCAAATTTAAAATTGTGCTGAAAATTAAAAAGGAAAAAGCTTGGAATCAAATCATTTTCTGGAGGATGCCTTTTCTGTTCGGTTCAAACTTTTTCCATTTGTGGATTTTAATAAAACAAAGGCAGTCATTCATTTTGAGCAACGCATGATTTAATTTGCCACTTTTGTGAATTTATTTTGTAATTACTAGAGAAAATCTCCTCTGATCGACTTCAAGCTATAAATGATGTTGTATCCTAATTTTGTATTTTGTATCCTAATTTTGTATTAATTTTTGGCTGGGGGGGTTGCCAGTTTCCCATTATTTTGCCAATTTTATCAAATTTAATTCTTTGAAAGTTCACGACAAAGTTCTTGCATTATTGTAGATAATTATCATTCGATTGTCAATGAGAAACGAAAACTGAAAAAAAAACGTTTTTTTATGGAGTTTATAGGTTTACAAGAATACACTTCTGTTATCCTAACATTCGCGGAAACATTTTTTTTTGTTTATTATGCCACAAATTTTCGTTTATATATCGAGAACGCCAAATCCGATTGGCTTCACATTATGAACATCGTTGTTATAAAGTATTTTGGGAAAAATTCATGGGACTGTTTACATGCGTGGATTCCCTGTACACAATGTTAAATAAGCTATTCACAAATTTTTATTCTTACTTAGAAAATGGTTAGTATATTTAATTCAGTGTGAAAGCGTTATTTTCCAACTTTAAATCTGGATGTGGTAGAACATTTTTTCATATTACATTATTTTGCTTTGATACTGGTAAGTAAGTAAGTAAGTAAGTAAGTAAGTTTATTCAGGTATACACAAATACAGTTACATAGAATTATCATACATAGCAGCATATGTGTAGAGAACCTGGCATAGCCCAAAAAAGTCAGAGTAACTTATTTCCATTGGGGTAAAGGGCTCTTGTTCCAAGAAACTATACTTAACTTCTCCTTGGATCGAATTTGAATACTTCCTCTTCCATAGATACCACATGACTCCTAAGGTTTTAGTGTTTTCTTCTAATAAAAATAACAGTTGTGAACAGCGTCTTCAATGGCTGTTGAAATGGATGAACACGTTTCAGGGGCTGAGGCTGTCAAGATAAAATATTTATATGATTCAGAGCAATTATTGGAAATTTCATTTTCTGGTCAGCTGTAATCTTTAAGTGATGATGAGTTTTCTTCAAAGAAAACAATCTCTTGATATCAGGCTTAGTAATTATAATGTGCCAATTTGAATTAATCAAATTGGTTTCTGTAGATCAATTGGAGAACGTCTTTCTGATCAGAAATAAGACAGTGTTTTACTTTATTTACTCCAGGTTAAGTCAACATAAGATAATTTTGTTCCTAAAATGTATGTGCCCTCGAAACCAGTGTTAAAAATTGATGTTATGTACACTATGCTTGCATAAAATTTCCTTACTGCCTTACTGCATATGTCTCGAGGAACAATCTGCACACGTCTCGAGGAACTACCCGCACTTGTCTGGAGGAACGGTCCACACATGTGTCGAGGAACGACCTGCTCATGTCTCGAGGAACGACCTGCATTTGTCTCGAGGAACGACCTGCACATATCTGAAGGAACGACCCGCACATGTCTCAGGGAACGACCTGCACTTGTCTGGAGGAATGACCTGCATATGTCTGCAGGAACAACCTATAGACGAGGTGTCACTGTAAACACAGCTTTATTAACATATTATGTAAAACTCTGTATATACACACACACACATATACATGTGTGCGCGAATGTATGTATACATCCGACCTTCAAATTCATTTACGAAACACCAGAAATAGCTATTATTATAAATTTGTTATAGTTTTCATAGAGGAAATTTAGAGATTTGAATTTGATACTTTTCCATACATAATAACATGTACACATGACATTCGTGAACACACAATAACAAGTACATATGACACCAATATACAATAACACGTAGATATTACATTCATTTATACAAAATAACTTGTTACACACGACACACAGTCCTCCACTAGTGTCTCAAACGTGTTCATCTTTATATATTTACATATTTCACATAGAATGTCGCTCACAAACACATTTAAACTGCTAAATAAGTTAAAAAAAACTTGTTCTCAGTATAAATTCATAGTGTAACATAAGAGGAATTCCAAAATTGTAATTAATTAGCCCCCAAGGTGGCCGAGCTGTGTACGAGCTTCGTCTCGTCCAGCTGGTCTACGGTTCCAGGCTGTCTTGGTGGATGTAATTACTGGACGCAGTTTACTGTGTGTCCCCTCCAGTAATTCCACCTACCTGGACAGTCACTACCGTAGACCAGCTAGACAAGACCAAGTTTCCATTCAGCAAGGTCACTGAGGGTGGCAACCGCTGACTCTGGGGAAGTGGGGAAGGGAGTCCACTCAGTGACACAAGTGGATTCCTGGAGACACTGATCCGGGGAAGGCACCGCCGACCTTAGGTAAGTGGGGAAGGGGAAACATCCGGGAGCGAACGGATGGATTCCTGGATACATGAGCTTGGGGAAGGTTGTAGTTGAGGCTGACCTTAGGTAAGTGGGGAAGGGGAGACATCCGGGAGCGAACGGATGGATTCCTGGATACATAAACCTGGGAAAGGCATGAATACCAGCAGTTGAGGCTGACCTTGGGTAAGTGGGGAAGGGAAGACATCCGGCTGTAGACGGATCGATTCCTGGATACATGAACCTGGGTAAAGCAAGAATACCGCTGACTTTGGGGAAGTGGAGAAGGGATTTCCACCTGAGGTGACACCAAGTGGACTCCTGGAGACACTGATCCGGAGAAGGCACTGACCTAACTCGCTGACCTTAGGTAAGTGGGGAAGGGAAGACATCCGGGAGCGAGCGGATGGATTCCTGGATACATAAACTTGGGGAAGGTTGTTGTTGAGGCTAACCTTGGGTAAGTGGGGAAGGGGAGACATCTGGGAGCGAGCGGATGGATTCCTGGATACATGAACCTGGGGAAAGCATGAATACGTGCAGTTGAGGCTGACCTTGGGGAAGTGGGGAAGGGAAGACATCCGGCGGTAGACGGATCGATTCCTGGATACATGAACCTGGGTAAAGCAAGAATACCGCTGACTTTGGGGAAGTGGAGAAGGGATTTCCACCTGAGGTGACACCAAGTGGACTCCTGGAGACACAGATCCGGGGAAGGCACTGACCTAACTCGCTGACCTTAGGTAAGTGGGGAAGGGAAGACATCCGGGAGCGAGCGGATGTATTCCTGGATACATAAACTTGGGGAAGGTTGTTGTTGAGGCTAACCTTGGGTAAGTGGGGAAAGGGAGACATCTGGGAGCGAGCGGATGGATTCCTGGATATATGAACCTGGGGAAAGCATGAATACGTGCAGTTGAGGCTGACCTTGGGGAAGTGGGGAAGGGAAGACATCCGGCGGTAGACGGATCGATTCCTGGATACATGAACCTGGGTAAAGCAAGAATACCGCTGACTTTGGAGAAGTGGGGAAGGGATTCCACCTGAGGTGACACCAAGTGGACTCCTGGAGACACTGATCCGGGGAAGGCACTGACCTAACTCGCTGACCTTAGGTAAGTGGGGAAGGGAAGACATCCGGGAGCGAGCGGATGGATTCCTGGATACATAAACTTGGGGAAGGTTGTTGTTGAGGCTAACCTTGGGTAAGTGGGGAAGGGGAGACATCCGGGAGCGAACGGATGGATTCCTGGATACATGAACTTGGGAAAAGCATGAATACATGCAGTTGATGCTGACCTTGGGGAAGTGGGGAAGGGAAGACATCTGGCGGTAGACTGATGGTTTCCTGGATACATGAACCTGGGGTAGGCATGAATACAGGTTGGTGAGGCGGACGGATGAATTCCTGGATACATAACCCTAGGGAAGGCTGAGGCTGGAAGGCAGAGAGAGAGAGGCGAGGCTGACCTTAGGGAAGTGAGGAAGGGTAGACATCCGGGGGCCCACGGATGGATTCCTGGACACATGAACCTGGGGAAGGCGAGGGGGGGGGGCGGACCTTAAAGACGAACCACTGGCCTCCACGTGGCAAGGTCTGGTAACTCAGAGATAACTCTGAGGCTGACAGTGGTCGCAAATTATTAATGTTATTATAATTAAAGATTTGCTAATTTGGATTCAAAAGCGTCTACCAGGGTGGTATTATTTCCAATCCAGCCACTCTCATAGGAGCCACGGTAGTGTTCTTATTTTGTTCATTCACCGGAGTTAACATTAATAAAAATAACATTAATAAAAATATTGTTCTTATTTTTGATTAACACAACAGAGATAACATTGCAACAACTAGAAATGGCAGTTGTTGCAATGTTATCTCTGTTGTGTTAATCAAAAATAAGAACAATATGAGAGTGGCTGGATTGGAAATAATACCACCCTGGTAGACGCTTTTGAATCCAAATTAGCAAATCTTGAATTATAATAACATTAATAATTTGCGACCACTGTCAGCCTCAGAGTTATCTCTGAGTTACCAGACCTTGCCACGTGGAGGCCAGTGGTTCGTCTTTAAGGTCCGCCCCCCCCCCCTCGCCTTCCCCAGGTTCATGTGTCCAGGAATCCATCCGTGGGCCCCCGGATGTCTACCCTTCCTCACTTCCCTAAGGTCAGCCTCGCCTCTCTCTCTCTGCCTTCCAGCCTCAGCCTTCCCTAGGGTTATGTATCCAGGAATTCATCCGTCCGCCGCCGGATGTTTCCCTTTTCTCACTTTCCCAAGGTCAGCCTCACCAACCTGTATTCATGCCTACCCCAGGTTCATGTATCCAGGAAACCATCCGTCTACCGCCGGATGTCTTCCCTTCCCCACTTCCCCAAGGTCAGCATCAACTGCATGTATTCATGCTTTCCCCAAGTTCATGTATCCAGGAATCCCGGATGTCTCCCCTTCCCCACTTACCCAAGGTTAGCCTCAACAACAACCTTCCCCAAGTTTATGTATCCAGGAATCCATCCGCTCGCTCCCGGATGTCTTCCCTTCCCGACTTACCTAAGGTCAGCGAGTTAGGTCAGTGCCTTCCCCGGATCAGTGTCTCCAGGAGTCCACTTGGTGTCACCTCAGGTGGAAATCCCTTCTCCACTTCCCCAAAGTCAGCGGTATTCTTGCTTTACCCAGGTTCATGTATCCAGGAATCGATCCGTCTACCGCCGGATGTCTTCCCTTCCCCACTTCCCCAAGGTCAGCCTCAACTGCACATATTCATGCTTTCCCCAGGTTCATGTATCCAGGAATCCATCCGCTCGCTCCCAGATGTCTCCCCTTCCCCACTTACCCAAGGTTAGCCTCAACAACAACCTTCCCCAAGTTTATGTATCCAGGAATCCATCCGCTCGCTCCCGGATGTCTTCCCTTCCCCACTTACCTAAGGTCAGCGAGTTAGGTCAGTGCCTTCCCCGGATCAGTGTCTCCAGGAGTCCACTTGGTGTCACCTCAGGTGGAAATCCCTTCTCCACTTCCCCAAAGTCAGCGGTATTCTTGCTTTACCCAGGTTCATGTATCCAGGAATCGATCCGTCCACCGCCGGATGTCTTCCCTTCCCCACTTACCCAAGGTCAGCCTCAACTGCTTGTATTCATGCCTTTCCCAGGTTTATGTATCCAGGAATCCATCCGTTCGCTCCCGGATGTCTCCCCTTCCCCACTTACCTAAGGTCAGCCTCAACTACAACCTTCCCCAAGCTCATGTATCCAGGAATCCATCCGTTCGCTCCCGGATGTTTCCCCTTCCCCACTTACCTAAGGTCGGCGGTGCCTTCCCCGGATCAGTGTCTCCAGGAATCCACTTGTGTCACTGAGTGGACTCCCTTCCCCACTTCCCCAGAGTCAGCGGTTGCCACCCTCAGTGACCTTGCTGAATGGAAACTTGGTCTTGTCTAGCTGGTCTACGGTAGTGACTGTCCATGTAGGTGGAATTACTGGAGGGGACACACAGTAAACTGCGTCCAGTAATTACATCCACCAAGACGGCCTGGAACCGTAGACCAGCTGTACGAGACGAAGCTCGTACACAGCTCGGCCACCTCGGGGGCTAATTAATTACAATTTTGGAATTCCTCTTATGTTACACTATGAATTTATACTGAGAACAAGTTTTTTTTAACTTATTTAGCAGTTTAAATGTGTTTGTGAGCGACATTCTATGTGAAATATGTAAATATATAAAGATGAACACGTTTGAGACACTAGTGGAGGACTGTGTGTCGTGTGTAACAAGTTATTTTGTATAAATGAATGTAATATCTACGTGTTATTGTATATTGGTGTCATATGTACCTGTTCTTGTGTGTTCACGAATGTCATGTGTACATATTATGTATGAAAAAGTATCAAATTCAAATCTCTAAATTTCCTCTATGAAAACTATAACAAATTTATAATAATAGCTATTTCTGGTGTTTCGTAAATGAATTTGAAGATCGGATATATACATACATTCGCGCACAAGTGCATATGTGTGTGTGTGTATATAGGAACAACCTGCGCATGTCTCGAGGAAGGACACCCACATATCTAGAGGAAGGATTAGCAGATGTCCGATGGAACATTCTGCATAAATATGGAGGAACGACATACACACACTACTAGAGGAACGACCCCCACATTACTGCAAAAACGACCCACACATTGCTGGAGGAACGACCCACAAATATCTGAAGGAACAATGTCTGAAGAAACGACCCGTACATGTGTGTCAGACATTCCTGGTTTCCGGGAAGAAGTAATCAACAAAATCCATTACAGCTGAGCCTGCCAACTGAGGAAATTATTGGAACATAAATTTGAACCTAGAGAGAGACTTGTGATCCACGTCTGCAGACATTGATTGTTGAAGCTAACTCACCACGCTATGTGTATTGACCCTTGATTGTTGAAGCTGACTCACCACGCTATGTGTATTGACCCTTGATTGTTGAAGCTGACTCACCACGCTATGTGTATTGACCCTTAATTGTTGAAGCTGACTCATCACGCTACGTGTATTGACCCTTGATTATTGAAGCTGACTCACCACGCTAAGTGTATTGACCCTTGATTGTTGAAGCTGACTCACCACGCAATGTGTATTGACCCTTGATTGTTGAAGCTGACTCACCACGCTATGTGT